>NC_082734.1:41436490-41685650 GCF_030144855.1 Hypanus sabinus | reverse complement strand
CACCTGGCCCTGGAGAGGGATCACGTTCCCACTCTGAGATCACACACCAAGCCCTGGAGAGGAATCACATTCCCACTCTGGGATCACACACCGGGCCCAGAAGAGCAAACTCATTCACATTACGGTATCACACACTTGGCCGTGGTGAGGAATCACTTTCCAGCTCTGAGATCACATACCTAGACCTGGCAAGGATCCACATTCCCACTCTGCGATCACACACCTGGCCCTGGACAGGGATCACATTTCCACTCTGAGATCATACACCTGGCCCAGGAAAGGAATCATGTTCCCACTCCGGGATCACACACCTGGCCCTGGAGAGTGATCACATTCCCACTCCGGGATCACACACTTGGCCCTGGAGAGGGATCATGTTCCCACTCTGAGACCACACAGCAGGCCCTGGAGAGGAATCACATTCCCACTCTGGGATCATACACCTGCCCCGGAGAGGTATTACGTTCCCACTCCGGGATGACAGAAGTGACCCTCGAGAGGGATCACATTCCCATTCCCGAAACTCACACCTGGCACAGGTGAGGAATCAGGTTCCCACTCTGAGAACACACACCTGGCCCAGAAGAGGGATCACATTCACACTCCGAGATCAAACACCTGGCCCAGGAGCGGGATCACGTTCCCACTCTGAGATCACACAGCTGGACCTGGACAGGGATCACGTTCCCAATCTGAGATCACACACCTGGCCCTGATGAGGAATCACATTCCCAATCTGAGATCACACACCTGGCCCTGTAGAGGGATCACTTTCCCAATCTGTGATCATACACCTGGCCCCGGAAAGGAATCACTTTCCCACTCCGGGATCACACACCTGGCCCTGGAGAGGGATCAGGTTCCCACTCTGAGATCACACACCTGGCCCTGGACAGGGATCACATTCCCACTCTGGGATCACTCACCTGGCCCTGGAGAGAGATCACATTTCCACGCTGAGATCATACACCTGGCCCGGGAAAGGAATCATGTTCCCACTCCGGGATCACACACCTGGCCCTGGAGAGGGATCACGTTCCCACTCTGAGATCACACACCAGGCCCTGGAGAGGAATCACATTCCCACTCTGGGATCATACACTTGCCCCGGAGAGGTATTACGTTCCCACTCTGTGATCATACACCGGGCCCAGAAGAGCAATTTCTTTCACTTTACGGGATCACACACTTGGCAGTGGTGAGGAATCACTTTCCAACTCTGAGATCACACACCTAGACCTGGCCAGGGTCCACATTCCCACGCTGAGATCACACAGCTGGACCTGGACAGGGATCACGTTCCCAATCTGACATCATACACCTGGCCCTGTGGGGGGATTACGTGCCCACTCCGGGATCACACACCTGGCCCTGGAGAGGAATCACGTTCTCAGTCGAAGATCACACAACTGGCCTTGGAGAGGGATCACATGCCCACTCTGAGATCATACACCTGGCCCCGGAATGGAATCACATTCCCACTCCGGGATCACACACCTGGCCCTGGAGAGGGATCAGGTTCCCACTCTGAGATCACACACCTGGCCCTGGACAGGGATCACATTCCCACTCCGAGATCACACACCTGGCCCTGGAGAGGGATCACATTTCCACTCCGAGATCACACACCTGGCCCTGGAGAGGGATCACATTCCCAATCTGAGATCACACACATGGCCCTGGAGAGGAAGCACATTCCCAGTCTGAGATCACACAGCTGGCCCTGGAAAAGAATCACGTTCCCACTCCGGGATCACACACCTTGCCCTGGAGAGGGATCACATTCCCACTCCGGGATCATACACCTGGCCCAGGACAGGGATCACATTCCCACTCTGAGATCACACACATGGCCCTGGACAGGGATCACATTCCCACTCCGAGATCACACACATGGCCCTGGACAGGGATCTCATTCCCACTCCGAGATCACACACCTGGCCCGGGAAAGGAATCACGTTCCCACTCCGGGATCACACACCTGACCCTGGAGAGGGATCACATTCCCACTCTGACATCACACCCCTGGCACTGGAGAAGAATCACGTTCCCTCTCTGAGATCACACACCTGGCCCAGAAGAGGAATCACGTTCCCATTCCGGAATCACACACCAAGCCCTGCAGAGGAATCACATTCCCACTCGAAGAACACACAACTGGCCTTGGAGAGGGATCACATTCCCACTCTGAGATCATACACCTGGCCCCGGAAAGGAATCATGGTCCCACTCCGGAATCACACACCAAGCCCTGTAGAGGAATCACGTTCCCACTCGAAGATCACACACCTGACCATGGACAGGGATAACATTCCCACTCTGAGATCACACACCTGGCTGTGGAAAGGAATCACGTTCCCACTCCGGGATCACACACCTGGCCCTGGAGAGGGATCACGTTCCCACTCTGAGATCACACAGCTGGCCCTGGCCAGGGTCCACATTCCCACGCTGACATCACACAGCTGGACCTGGACAGGGATCACGTTCCCAATCTGACATCATACACCTGGCCCTGTGGGGGGATTACGTGCCCACTCCGGGATCACACACCTGGCCCTGGAGAGGAATCACGTTCTCACTCGAAGATCACACAACTGGCCTTGGAGAGGGATCACATGCCCACTCTGAGATCACACACCTGGCCCTGGACAGGGATCACATTCCCACTCCGAGATCACACACCTGGCCCTGGAGAGGGATCACATTTCCACTCCGAGATCACACACCTGGCCCTGGAGAGGGATCACATTCCCAATCTGAGATCACACACATGGCCCTGGAGAGGAAACACATTCCCAGTCTGAGATCACACAGCTGGCCCTGGAAAAGAATCATGTTCCCACTCCGGGATCACACACCTTGCCCTGGAGAGGGATCACATTCCCACTCCGGGATCACACACCTGGCCCTGGAGAGGGATCACGTTCCCACTCTCAGATCACACAGCTGGCCCTGGAAAAGAATCACGTTCCCACTCCGGGATCACACACCTTGCCCTGGAGAGGGATCACATTCCCACTCCGGGATCACACACCTGGCCCTGGAGAGGGATCACGTTCCCACTCTCAGATCACACAGCTGGCCCTGGGAAAGAATCACGTTCCCACTCCGGGATCACACACCTTGCCCTGGAGAGGGATCACATTCCCACTCCGGGATCACACACCTGGCCCTGGAGAGGAATCACGTTCCCTATCTGAGATCACTCACCTGGCCCTAGACAGGGATCACATTCCCACTCCGGGATCACACACCTTGCCCTGGAGAGGGATCACATTCCCACTCTCAGATCACACACCTGGCCCTGGAGAGGAATCACATTCCCACTCTGGGTTCATACACCTGCCCCGGAGAGGAATTACGTTCCCACTCTGTGATCATACACCGGGCCCAGAAGAGCAATCTCTTTCACATTACGGGATCACACACTTGGCCGTGGTGAGGAATCACTTCCCAACTCTGAGATCACACACCTAGACCTGGCCAGGGTCCACATTCCCACGCTGAGATCACACAGCTGGAACTGGACAGGGATCACGTTCCGAATCTGACATCATACACCTGGCCCTGTAGAGGGATTACGTGCCCACTCCGGGATCACACACCTGGCCCTGGAGAGGAATCACATTCCCACTCCGGGATCATACACCTGGCCCAGGACAGGGATAACATTCCCACTCTGAGATCACACACCTGGCCCTGGACAGGGATGACATTCTCACTCTGAGATCACACACATGGCCCTGGACAGGGATCACATTCCCACTCCGAGATCACACACATGGCCCTGGACAGGGATCTCATTCCCACTCCGAGATCACGCACCTGGCCCGGGAAAGGAATCACGTTCCCACTCCGGGATCACACACCTGACCCTGGAGAGGGATCACATTCCCACTCTGACATCACACCCCTGGCACTGGAGAGGAATCACGTTCTCTCTCTGAGATCACACACCTGGCCCAGAAGAGGAATCACGTTCCCATTCCGGAATCACACACCAAGCCCTGCAGAGGAATCACATTCCCACTCGAAGATCACACAACTGGCCTTGGAGAGGGATCACATTCCCACTCTGAGATCATACACCTGGCCCCGGAAAGGAATCATGGTCACACTCCGGGATCACACACCTGGCCCTGGAGAGGAATCACGTTCCCACTCTGAGATGAGACACCTGGCCCTGAAGAGGAATAACGTTCCCATTCTGGAATCACACACCAAGCCCTGTAGAGGAATCAAATTCCCACTCGAAGATCACACAGCTGGCCCTGGACAGGGATAACATTCCCAATCTGAGATCACACACATGGCCCTGGAGAGGAAACAAATTCCCAGTCTGAGATCACACAGCTGGCCCTGGAGAGGGATCACGTTCCCACTCTGGGATCACGCAGCAGGCCCTGGAGAGGAATCACATTCCCACTCTGGGATCATACACTTGCCCCGGAGAGGTATTACGTTCCCACTCTGTGATCATACACCGGGCCCAGAAGAGCAATCTCTTTCACATTACGGGATCACACACTTGGCCGTGGTGAGGAATCAATTCCCAACTCTGAGATCACACACCTAGACCTGGCCAGGGTCCACATTCCCACGCTGACATCACACACCTGACCATGGACAGGGATCACATTCCCACTCTGAGATCACACACCTGGCTGTGGAAAGGAATCATGTTCCCACTCCGGGATCACACACCTGGCCCTGGAGAGGGATCACATTCCCACTCCGGGATCACACACCTGGCCCTGGAGAGGGATCACGTTCCCACTCTGAGATCACACACCAAGCCCTGGAGAGGAATCACATTCCCACTCTGGGATCACACACCGGGCCCAGAAGAGCAAACTCATTCACATTACGGTATCACACACTTGGCCGTGGTGAGGAATCACTTTCCAGCTCTGAGATCACATACCTAGACCTGGCAAGGATCCACATTCCCACTCTGCGATCACACACCTGGCCCTGGACAGGGATCACATTTCCACTCTGAGATCATACACCTGGCCCAGGAAAGGAATCATGTTCCCACTCCGGGATCACACACCTGGCCCTGGAGAGTGATCACATTCCCACTCCGGGATCACACACTTGGCCCTGGAGAGGGATCATGTTCCCACTCTGAGACCACACAGCAGGCCCTGGAGAGGAATCACATTCCCACTCTGGGATCATACACCTGCCCCGGAGAGGTATTACGTTCCCACTCCGGGATGACAGAAGTGACCCTCGAGAGGGATCACATTCCCATTCCCGAAACTCACACCTGGCACAGGTGAGGAATCAGGTTCCCACTCTGAGAACACACACCTGGCCCAGAAGAGGGATCACATTCACACTCCGGGATCAAACACCTGGCCCAGGAGCGGGATCACGTTCCCACTCTGAGATCACACAGCTGGACCTGGACAGGGATCACGTTCCCAATCTGAGATCACACACCTGGCCCTGATGAGGAATCACATTCCCAATCTGAGATCACACACCTGGCCCTGTAGAGGGATCACTTTCCCAATCTGTGATCATACACCTGGCCCCGGAAAGGAATCACTTTCCCACTCCGGGATCACACACCTGGCCCTGGAGAGGGATCAGGTTCCCACTCTGAGATCACACACCTGGCCCTGGACAGGGATCACATTCCCACTCTGGGATCACACACCGGGCCCAGAAGGGCAAACTCATTCGCATTACGGTATCACACACTTGGCCGTGGTGAGGAATCACTTTCCAGCTCTGAGATCACACACCTAGACCTGGCCAGGATCCACATTCCCACTCTGAGATCACACAGCTGGCCCTGGACAGGGATCACATTTCCACTCTGAGATCATACACCTGGCCCAGGAAAGGAATCATGTTCCCACTCTGAGATCACACACCTGGCCCTGGAGAGGAATCACGTTCCCACTCTGAGGTCACACACCTGGCCCTGGAGAGGGATCACATTTCCACTCTGAGATCATACACCTGGCCCGGGAAAGGAATCACGTTCCCACTCCGGGATCACACACCTCGCCCTGGAGAGGAATCATGTTCCCACTCTGAGATCAGACACCTGGCCCGGGAAATGAATCACGTTCCCACTCCGGGATCACACACCTCGCCCTGGAGAGGAATCATGTTCCCACTCTGAGATCAGACACCTGGCCCTGTAGAGGGATTACGTGCCCACTCCGGGATCACACACCTGGCCCTGGAGAGTAATCACGTTCCCAACCTGAGATCACACTCCTAGCCCTGCAGAGGGATCACGTTCCCACTCCGGGATGACAGAAGTGACCCTCGAGAGGGATCACATTCCCATTGCGGAAGCTCACACCTGGCACAGGTGTGGAATCAGGTTCCCACTCTGAGATCACACACCTGGCCCAGAAGAGGGATCACATTCACACTCCGGGATCACACACCTGGCCCAGAAGAGGGATCACATTCACACTCCGGGATCACACACCTGGCCCAGGAGCGGGATCACGTTCCCACTCTGAGATCACACAGCTGGACCTGGACAGGGATCACGTTCCCAATCTGAGATCACACACCTGGCCCTGATGAGGAATCACATTCCCACTCCGGGATCACACACCTGGCCCTGATGAGGAATCACATTCCCAATCTGAGATCACACACCTGGCCCTGTAGAGGGATCACGTTCCCACTCTGAGATGAGACACCTGGCCCTTAAGAGGAATAACGTTCCCATTCCGGAATCACACACTAAGCCCTGCAGAGGAATCACATTCCCACTCGAAGATCACAAACCTGGCCCTGGACAGGGATAACATTCCCAATCTGAGATCACACACATGGCCCTGGAGAGGAAACACATTCCCAGTCTGGGATCACACAGCTGGCCCTGGAGAGGGATCACGTTCCCACTCTCAGATCACGCAGCAGGCCCTGGAGAGGAATCACATTCCCACTCTGGGATCATACACTTGCCCCGGAGAGGTATTACGTTCCCACTCTGTGATCATACACCGGGCCCAGAAGAGGAATCTCTTTCACATTACGGGATCACACACTTGGCAGTGCTGAGGAATCACTTTCCAACTCTGAGATCACACACCTAGACCTGGCCAGGGTCCACATTCCCACGCTGACATCACACAGCTGGACCTGGACAGGGATCACGTTCCCAATCTGACATCATACACCTGGCCCTGTAGAGGGATTACGTGCCCACTCTGAGATCGCACACCTGGCCCTGGACAGGGATCACATTCTCACTCTGAGGTCACACACCTGGCCCAGGACAGGGATCACATTCTCACTCTGAGATCACACACTTGGCCTGGAGAGGGATCAGATTTCCACTCTGAGATCATACACCTGGCCCAGAAGAGGAATCACGTTTCCATTCCGGGATCACACACCAAGCCCTGTAGAGGAATCACGTTCCCACTCGGAGATCACACACCTGACCATGGACAGGGATAACATTTCCACTCTGAGATCACACACCTGGCTGTGGAAAGGAATCATGTTCCCACTCCGGGATCACACACCTGGCTGTGGAAAGGAATCATGTTCCCACTCCGGGATCACACACCTGGCCCTGGAGAGGGATCACATTCCCACTCCGGGATCACACACTTGGCCCTGGAGAGGGATCACGTTCCCACTCTGAGATCACACACCAAGCCCTGGAGAGGAATCACATTCCCACTCTGCGATCACACACCGGGCCCAGAAGAGCAAACTCATTCACATTACGGTATCACACACTTGGCCGTGGTGAGGAATCACTTTCCAGCTCTGAGATCACACACCTAGACCTGGCCAGGATCCACATTCCCACTCTGAGATCACACACCTGGCCCTGGACAGGGATCACATTTCCACTCTGAGATCATACACCTGGCCCAGGAAAGGAATCATGTTCCCACTCTGAGATCACACACCTGGCCCTGGAGAGGAATCACGTTCCCACTCTGAGGTCACACACCTGGCCCTGGAGAGGGATCACATTTCCACTCTGAGATCATACACCTGGCCCAGGAAAGGAATCATGTTCCCACTCTGAGATCACACATCTGGCCCTGGAGAGGAATCACGTTCCCACGCTGACATCACACAGCTGGAACTGGACAGGGATCACGTTCCGAATCTGACATCATACACCTGGCCCTGTAGAGGGATTACGTGCCCACTCCGGGATCACACACCTGGCCCTGGAGAGGAATCACATTCCCACTCCGGGATCATACACCTGGCCCAGGACAGGGATCACATTCCCACTCTGAGATCACACACCTGGCCCTGGACAGGGATGACATTCTCACTCTGAGATCACACACATGGCCCTGGACAGGGATCACATTCCCACTCCGAGATCACACACATGGCCCTGGACAGGGATCTCATTCCCACTCCGAGATCACACACCTGGCCCGGGAAAGGAATCACGTTCCCACTCCGGGATCACACACCTGACCCTGGAGAGGGATCACATTCCCACTCTGACATCACACCCCTGGCACTGGAGAGGAATCACGTTCTCTCTCTGAGATCACACACCTGGCCCAGAAGAGGAATCACGTTCCCATTCCGGAATCACACACCAAGCCCTGCAGAGGAATCACATTCCCACTCGAAGATCACACAACTGGCCTTGGAGAGGGATCACATTCCCACTCTGAGATCATACACCTGGCCCCGGAAAGGAATCATGGTCACACTCCGGGATCACACACCTGGCCCTGGAGAGGAATCACGTTCCCACTCTGAGATGAGACACCTGGCCCTGAAGAGGAATAACGTTCCCATTCTGGAATCACACACCAAGCCCTGTAGAGGAATCAAATTCCCACTCGAAGATCACACAGCTGGCCCTGGACAGGGATAACATTCCCAATCTGAGATCACACACATGGCCCTGGAGAGGAAACAAATTCCCAGTCTGAGATCACACAGCTGGCCCTGGAGAGGGATCACGTTCCCACTCTGGGATCACGCAGCAGGCCCTGGAGAGGAATCACATTCCCACTCTGGGATCATACACTTGCCCCGGAGAGGTATTACGTTCCCACTCTGTGATCATACACCGGGCCCAGAAGAGCAATCTCTTTCACATTACGGGATCACACACTTGGCCGTGGTGAGGAATCAATTCCCAACTCTGAGATCACACACCTAGACCTGGCCAGGGTCCACATTCCCACGCTGACATCACACACCTGACCATGGACAGGGATCACATTCCCACTCTGAGATCACACACCTGGCTGTGGAAAGGAATCATGTTCCCACTCCGGGATCACACACCTGGCCCTGGAGAGGGATCACATTCCCACTCCGGGATCACACACCTGGCCCTGGAGAGGGATCACGTTCCCACTCTGAGATCACACACCAAGCCCTGGAGAGGAATCACATTCCCACTCTGGGATCACACACCGGGCCCAGAAGAGCAAACTCATTCACATTACGGTATCACACACTTGGCCGTGGTGAGGAATCACTTTCCAGCTCTGAGATCACATACCTAGACCTGGCAAGGATCCACATTCCCACTCTGCGATCACACACCTGGCCCTGGACAGGGATCACATTTCCACTCTGAGATCATACACCTGGCCCAGGAAAGGAATCATGTTCCCACTCCGGGATCACACACCTGGCCCTGGAGAGTGATCACATTCCCACTCCGGGATCACACACTTGGCCCTGGAGAGGGATCATGTTCCCACTCTGAGACCACACAGCAGGCCCTGGAGAGGAATCACATTCCCACTCTGGGATCATACACCTGCCCCGGAGAGGTATTACGTTCCCACTCCGGGATGACAGAAGTGACCCTCGAGAGGGATCACATTCCCATTCCCGAAACTCACACCTGGCACAGGTGAGGAATCAGGTTCCCACTCTGAGAACACACACCTGGCCCAGAAGAGGGATCACATTCACACTCCGGGATCAAACACCTGGCCCAGGAGCGGGATCACGTTCCCACTCTGAGATCACACAGCTGGACCTGGACAGGGATCACGTTCCCAATCTGAGATCACACACCTGGCCCTGATGAGGAATCACATTCCCAATCTGAGATCACACACCTGGCCCTGTAGAGGGATCACTTTCCCAATCTGTGATCATACACCTGGCCCCGGAAAGGAATCACTTTCCCACTCCGGGATCACACACCTGGCCCTGGAGAGGGATCAGGTTCCCACTCTGAGATCACACACCTGGCCCTGGACAGGGATCACATTCCCACTCTGGGATCACACACCTGGCCCTGGAGAGAGATCACATTTCCACGCTGAGATCATACACCTGGCCCGGGAAAGGAATCATGTTCCCACTCCGGGATCACACACCTGGCCCTGGAGAGGGATCACGTTCCCACTCTGAGATCACACACCAGGCCCTGGAGAGGAATCACATTCCCACTCTGGGATCATACACTTGCCCCGGAGAGGTATTACGTTCCCACTCTGTGATCATACACCGGGCCCAGAAGAGCAATTTCTTTCACTTTACGGGATCACACACTTGGCAGTGGTGAGGAATCACTTTCCAACTCTGAGATCACACACCTAGACCTGGCCAGGGTCCACATTCCCACGCTGAGATCACACAGCTGGACCTGGACAGGGATCACGTTCCCAATCTGACATCATACACCTGGCCCTGTGGGGGGATTACGTGCCCACTCCGGGATCACACACCTGGCCCTGGAGAGGAATCACGTTCTCAGTCGAAGATCACACAACTGGCCTTGGAGAGGGATCACATGCCCACTCTGAGATCATACACCTGGCCCCGGAAAGGAATCACATTCCCACTCCGGGATCACACACCTGGCCCTGGAGAGGGATCAGGTTCCCACTCTGAGATCACACACCTGGCCCTGGACAGGGATCACATTCCCACTCCGAGATCACACACCTGGCCCTGGAGAGGGATCACATTTCCACTCCGAGATCACACACCTGGCCCTGGAGAGGGATCACATTCCCAATCTGAGATCACACACATGGCCCTGGAGAGGAAACACATTCCCAGTCTGAGATCACACAGCTGGCCCTGGAAAAGAATCATGTTCCCACTCCGGGATCACACACCTTGCCCTGGAGAGGGATCACATTCCCACTCCGGGATCACACACCTGGCCCTGGAGAGGGATCACGTTCCCACTCTCAGATCGCACAGCTGTCCCTGGAAAAGAATCATGTTCCCACTCCGGGATCACACACCTTGCCCTGGAGATGGATCACATTCCCACTCCGGGATCATACACCTGGCCCAGGACAGGGATCACATTCCCACTCTGAGATCACACACATGGCCCTGGACAGGGATCACATTCCCACTCCGAGATCACACACATGGCCCTGGACAGGGATCTCATTCCCACTCCGAGATCACACACCTGGCCCGGGAAAGGAATCACGTTCCCACTCTGGGATCACACACCTGACCCTGGAGAGGGATCACATTCCCACTCTGACATCACACCCCTGGCACTGGAGAAGAATCACGTTCCCTCTCTGAGATCACACACCTGGCCCAGAAGAGGAATCACGTTCCCATTCCGGAATCACACACCAAGCCCTGCAGAGGAATCACATTCCCACTCGAAGAACACACAACTGGCCTTGGAGAGGGATCACATTCCCACTCTGAGATCATACACCTGGCCCCGGAAAGGAATCATGGTCACACTCCGGGATCACACACCTGGCCCTGGAGAGGAATCACGTTCCCACTCTGAGATGAGACACCTGGCCCTGAAGAGGAATAACGTTCCCATTCTGGAATCACACACCAAGCCCTGTAGAGGAATCACATTCCCACTCGAAGATCACAAACCTGGCCCTGGACAGGGATAACATTCCCAATCTGAGATCACACACATGGCCCTGGAGAGGAAACAAATTCCCAGTCTGAGATCACACAGCTGGCCCTGGAGAGGGATCACGTTCCCACTCTGGGATCACGCAGCAGGCCCTGGAGAGGAATCACATTCCCACACTGGGATCATACACTTGTCCCGGAGAGGTATTACGTTCCCACTCTGTGATCACACACCGGGCCCAGAAGAGGAATCTCTTTCACATTACGGGATCACACACTTGGCAGTGGTGAGGAATCACTTTCCAACTCTGAGATCACACACCTAGACCTGGCCAGGGTCCACATTCCCACGCTGACATCACACAGCTGGACCTGGACAGGGATCACTTTCCCAATCTGACATCATACACCTGGCCCTGTAGGGGGATTACGTGCCCACTCTGAGATCATACACCTGGCCCTGGAGAGGGATCACGTTCCCACTCTCAGATCGCACAGCTGTCCCTGGAAAAGAATCACGTTCCCACTCCGGGATCACACACCTTGCCCTGGAGATGGATCACATTCCCACTCCGGGATCATACACCTGGCCCAGGACAGGGATCACATTCCCACTCTGAGATCACACACATGGCCCTGGACAGGGATCACATTCCCACTCCGAGATCACACACATGGCCCTGGACAGGGATCTCATTCCCACTCCGAGATCACACACCTGGCCCGGGAAAGGAATCACGTTCCCACTCTGGGATCACACACCTGACCCTGGAGAGGGATCACATTCCCACTCTGACATCACACCCCTGGCACTGGAGAAGAATCACGTTCCCTCTCTGAGATCACACACCTGGCCCAGAAGAGGAATCACGTTCCCATTCCGGAATCACACACCAAGCCCTGCAGAGGAATCACATTCCCACTCGAAGAACACACAACTGGCCTTGGAGAGGGATCACATTCCCACTCTGAGATCATACACCTGGCCCCGGAAAGGAATCATGGTCACACTCCGGGATCACACACCTGGCCCTGGAGAGGAATCACGTTCCCACTCTGAGATGAGACACCTGGCCCTGAAGAGGAATAACGTTCCCATTCTGGAATCACACACCAAGCCCTGTAGAGGAATCAAATTCCCACTCGAAGATCACACAGCTGGCCCTGGACAGGGATAACATTCCCAATCTGAGATCACACACATGGCCCTGGAGAGGAAACAAATTCCCAGTCTGAGATCACACAGCTGGCCCTGGAGAGGGATCACGTTCCCACTCTGGGATCACGCAGCAGGCCCTGGAGAGGAATCACATTCCCACTCTGGGATCATACACTTGCCCCGGAGAGGTATTACGTTCCCACTCTGTGATCATACACCGGGCCCAGAAGAGCAATCTCTTTCACATTACGGGATCACACACTTGGCCGTGGTGAGGAATCAATTCCCAACTCTGAGATCACACACCTAGACCTGGCCAGGGTCCACATTCCCACGCTGACATCACACACCTGACCATGGACAGGGATCACATTCCCACTCTGAGATCACACACCTGGCTGTGGAAAGGAATCATGTTCCCACTCCGGGATCACACACCTGGCCCTGGAGAGGGATCACATTCCCACTCCGGGATCACACACCTGGCCCTGGAGAGGGATCACGTTCCCACTCTGAGATCACACACCAAGCCCTGGAGAGGAATCACATTCCCACTCTGGGATCACACACCGGGCCCAGAAGAGCAAACTCATTCACATTACGGTATCACACACTTGGCCGTGGTGAGGAATCACTTTCCAGCTCTGAGATCACATACCTAGACCTGGCAAGGATCCACATTCCCACTCTGCGATCACACACCTGGCCCTGGACAGGGATCACATTTCCACTCTGAGATCATACACCTGGCCCAGGAAAGGAATCATGTTCCCACTCCGGGATCACACACCTGGCCCTGGAGAGTGATCACATTCCCACTCCGGGATCACACACTTGGCCCTGGAGAGGGATCATGTTCCCACTCTGAGACCACACAGCAGGCCCTGGAGAGGAATCACATTCCCACTCTGGGATCATACACCTGCCCCGGAGAGGTATTACGTTCCCACTCCGGGATGACAGAAGTGACCCTCGAGAGGGATCACATTCCCATTCCCGAAACTCACACCTGGCACAGGTGAGGAATCAGGTTCCCACTCTGAGAACACACACCTGGCCCAGAAGAGGGATCACATTCACACTCCGGGATCAAACACCTGGCCCAGGAGCGGGATCACGTTCCCACTCTGAGATCACACAGCTGGACCTGGACAGGGATCACGTTCCCAATCTGAGATCACACACCTGGCCCTGATGAGGAATCACATTCCCAATCTGAGATCACACACCTGGCCCTGTAGAGGGATCACTTTCCCAATCTGTGATCATACACCTGGCCCCGGAAAGGAATCACTTTCCCACTCCGGGATCACACACCTGGCCCTGGAGAGGGATCAGGTTCCCACTCTGAGATCACACACCTGGCCCTGGACAGGGATCACATTCCCACTCTGGGATCACACACCTGGCCCTGGAGAGAGATCACATTTCCACGCTGAGATCATACACCTGGCCCGGGAAAGGAATCATGTTCCCACTCCGGGATCACACACCTGGCCCTGGAGAGGGATCACGTTCCCACTCTGAGATCACACACCAGGCCCTGGAGAGGAATCACATTCCCACTCTGGGATCATACACTTGCCCCGGAGAGGTATTACGTTCCCACTCTGTGATCATACACCGGGCCCAGAAGAGCAATTTCTTTCACTTTACGGGATCACACACTTGGCAGTGGTGAGGAATCACTTTCCAACTCTGAGATCACACACCTAGACCTGGCCAGGGTCCACATTCCCACGCTGAGATCACACAGCTGGACCTGGACAGGGATCACGTTCCCAATCTGACATCATACACCTGGCCCTGTGGGGGGATTACGTGCCCACTCCGGGATCACACACCTGGCCCTGGAGAGGAATCACGTTCTCAGTCGAAGATCACACAACTGGCCTTGGAGAGGGATCACATGCCCACTCTGAGATCATACACCTGGCCCCGGAAAGGAATCACATTCCCACTCCGGGATCACACACCTGGCCCTGGAGAGGGATCAGGTTCCCACTCTGAGATCACACACCTGGCCCTGGACAGGGATCACATTCCCACTCCGAGATCACACACCTGGCCCTGGAGAGGGATCACATTTCCACTCCGAGATCACACACCTGGCCCTGGAGAGGGATCACATTCCCAATCTGAGATCACACACATGGCCCTGGAGAGGAAACACATTCCCAGTCTGAGATCACACAGCTGGCCCTGGAAAAGAATCATGTTCCCACTCCGGGATCACACACCTTGCCCTGGAGAGGGATCACATTCCCACTCCGGGATCACACACCTGGCCCTGGAGAGGGATCACGTTCCCACTCTCAGATCGCACAGCTGTCCCTGGAAAAGAATCATGTTCCCACTCCGGGATCACACACCTTGCCCTGGAGATGGATCACATTCCCACTCCGGGATCATACACCTGGCCCAGGACAGGGATCACATTCCCACTCTGAGATCACACACATGGCCCTGGACAGGGATCACATTCCCACTCCGAGATCACACACATGGCCCTGGACAGGGATCTCATTCCCACTCCGAGATCACACACCTGGCCCGGGAAAGGAATCACGTTCCCACTCTGGGATCACACACCTGACCCTGGAGAGGGATCACATTCCCACTCTGACATCACACCCCTGGCACTGGAGAAGAATCACGTTCCCTCTCTGAGATCACACACCTGGCCCAGAAGAGGAATCACGTTCCCATTCCGGAATCACACACCAAGCCCTGCAGAGGAATCACATTCCCACTCGAAGAACACACAACTGGCCTTGGAGAGGGATCACATTCCCACTCTGAGATCATACACCTGGCCCCGGAAAGGAATCATGGTCACACTCCGGGATCACACACCTGGCCCTGGAGAGGAATCACGTTCCCACTCTGAGATGAGACACCTGGCCCTGAAGAGGAATAACGTTCCCATTCTGGAATCACACACCAAGCCCTGTAGAGGAATCACATTCCCACTCGAAGATCACAAACCTGGCCCTGGACAGGGATAACATTCCCAATCTGAGATCACACACATGGCCCTGGAGAGGAAACAAATTCCCAGTCTGAGATCACACAGCTGGCCCTGGAGAGGGATCACGTTCCCACTCTGGGATCACGCAGCAGGCCCTGGAGAGGAATCACATTCCCACACTGGGATCATACACTTGCCCCGGAGAGGTATTACGTTCCCACTCTGTGATCACACACCGGGCCCAGAAGAGGAATCTCTTTCACATTACGGGATCACACACTTGGCAGTGGTGAGGAATCACTTTCCAACTCTGAGATCACACACCTAGACCTGGCCAGGGTCCACATTCCCACGCTGACATCACACAGCTGGACCTGGACAGGGATCACTTTCCCAATCTGACATCATACACCTGGCCCTGTAGGGGGATTACGTGCCCACTCTGAGATCATACACCTGGCCCTGGAGAGGGATCACGTTCCCACTCTCAGATCGCACAGCTGTCCCTGGAAAAGAATCACGTTCCCACTCCGGGATCACACACCTTGCCCTGGAGATGGATCACATTCCCACTCCGGGATCATACACCTGGCCCAGGACAGGGATCACATTCCCACTCTGAGATCACACACATGGCCCTGGACAGGGATCACATTCCCACTCCGAGATCACACACATGGCCCTGGACAGGGATCTCATTCCCACTCCGAGATCACACACCTGGCCCGGGAAAGGAATCACGTTCCCACTCTGGGATCACACACCTGACCCTGGAGAGGGATCACATTCCCACTCTGACATCACACCCCTGGCACTGGAGAAGAATCACGTTCCCTCTCTGAGATCACACACCTGGCCCAGAAGAGGAATCACGTTCCCATTCCGGAATCACACACCAAGCCCTGCAGAGGAATCACATTCCCACTCGAAGAACACACAACTGGCCTTGGAGAGGGATCACATTCCCACTCTGAGATCATACACCTGGCCCCGGAAAGGAATCATGGTCACACTCCGGGATCACACACCTGGCCCTGGAGAGGAATCACGTTCCCACTCTGAGATGAGACACCTGGCCCTGAAGAGGAATAACGTTCCCATTCTGGAATCACACACCAAGCCCTGTAGAGGAATCACATTCCCACTCGAAGATCACTAACCTGGCCCTGGACAGGGATAACATTCCCAATCTGAGATCACACACATGGCCCTGGAGAGGAAACAAATTCCCAGTCTGAGATCACACAGCTGGCCCTGGAGAGGGATCACGTTCCCACTCTGGGATCACGCAGCAGGCCCTGGAGAGGAATCACATTCCCACTCTGGGATCATACACTTGCCCCGGAGAGGTATTACGTTCCCACTCTGTGATCACACACCGGGCCCAGAAGAGGAATCTCTTTCACATTACGGGATCACACACTTGGCAGTGGTGAGGAATCACTTTCCAACTCTGAGATCACACACCTAGACCTGGCCAGGGTCCACATTCCCACGCTGACATCACACAGCTGGACCTGGACAGGGATCACTTTCCCAATCTGACATCATACACCTGGCCCTGTAGGGGGATTACGTGCCCACTCTGAGATCATACACCTGGCCCGGGAAAGGAATCACATTTCCACTCCGGGATCACACACCTCGCCCTGGAGAGGAATCATGTTCCCACTCTGAGATCAGACACCTGGCCCAGAAGAGGAATCACGTTTCCATTCCGGGATCACACACCAAGCCCTGTAGAGGAATCACGTTCCCACTCGGAGATCAGACACCTGGCCCGGGAAATGAATCACGTTCCCACTCCGGGATCACACACCTCGCCCTGGAGAGGGATCACATTCCCACTCTGGGATCACACACCGGGCCCAGAAGAGCAAACTCATTCGCATTACGGTATCACACACATGGCCGTGGTGAGGAATCACTTTCCAGCTCTGAGATCACACACCTAGACCTGGCCAGGATCCACATTCCCACTCTGAGATCACACAGCTGGCCCTGGACAGGGATCACATTTCCACTCTGAGATCATACACCTGGCCCAGGAAAGGAATCATGTTCCCACTCTGAGATCACACACCTGGCCCTGGAGAGGAATCACGTTCCCACTCTGAGGTCACACACCTGGCCCTGGAGAGGGATCACATTTCCACTCTGAGATCATACACCTGGCCCGGGAAAGGAATCACGTTCCCACTCCGGGATCACACACCTCGCCCTGGAGAGGAATCATGTTCCCACTCTGAGATCAGACACCTGGCCCGGGAAATGAATCACGTTCCCACTCCGGGATCACACACCTCGCCCTGGAGAGGAATCATGTTCCCACTCTGAGATCAGACACCTGGCCCTGTAGAGGGATTACGTGCCCACTCCGGGATCACACACCTGGCCCTGGAGAGTAATCACGTTCCCAACCTGAGATCACACTCCTAGCCCTGCAGAGGGATCACGTTCCCACTCCGGGATGACAGAAGTGACCCTCGAGAGGGATCACATTCCCATTGCGGAAGCTCACACCTGGCACAGGTGTGGAATCAGGTTCCCACTCTGAGATCACACACCTGGCCCAGAAGAGGGATCACATTCACACTCCGGGATCACACACCTGGCCCAGAAGAGGGATCACATTCACACTCCGGGATCACACACCTGGCCCAGGAGCGGGATCACGTTCCCACTCTGAGATCACACAGCTGGACCTGGACAGGGATCACGTTCCCAATCTGAGATCACACACCTGGCCCTGATGAGGAATCACATTCCCACTCCGGGATCACACACCTGGCCCTGATGAGGAATCACATTCCCAATCTGAGATCACACACCTGGCCCTGTAGAGGGATCACGTTCCCACTCTGAGATGAGACACCTGGCCCTTAAGAGGAATAACGTTCCCATTCCGGAATCACACACTAAGCCCTGCAGAGGAATCACATTCCCACTCGAAGATCACAAACCTGGCCCTGGACAGGGATAACATTCCCAATCTGAGATCACACACATGGCCCTGGAGAGGAAACACATTCCCAGTCTGGGATCACACAGCTGGCCCTGGAGAGGGATCACGTTCCCACTCTCAGATCACGCAGCAGGCCCTGGAGAGGAATCACATTCCCACTCTGGGATCATACACTTGCCCCGGAGAGGTATTACGTTCCCACTCTGTGATCATACACCGGGCCCAGAAGAGGAATCTCTTTCACATTACGGGATCACACACTTGGCAGTGCTGAGGAATCACTTTCCAACTCTGAGATCACACACCTAGACCTGGCCAGGGTCCACATTCCCACGCTGACATCACACAGCTGGACCTGGACAGGGATCACGTTCCCAATCTGACATCATACACCTGGCCCTGTAGAGGGATTACGTGCCCACTCTGAGATCGCACACCTGGCCCTGGAGAGGAATCACATTCCCACTCCGGAATCACACACCTGGCACTGGACAGGGATCACATTCTCACTCTGAGGTCACACACCTGGCCCAGGACAGGGATCACATTCTCACTCTGAGATCACACACTTGGCCCTGGAGAGGGATCAGATTTCCACTCTGAGATCATACACCTGGCCCAGAAGAGGAATCACGTTTCCATTCCGGGATCACACACCAAGCCCTGTAGAGGAATCACGTTCCCACTCGGAGATCACACACCTGACCATGGACAGGGATAACATTTCCACTCTGAGATCACACACCTGGCTGTGGAAAGGAATCATGTTCCCACTCCGGGATCACACACCTGGCTGTGGAAAGGAAGCATGTTCCCACTCCGGGATCACACACCTGGCCCTGGAGAGGGATCACATTCCCACTCCGGGATCACACACTTGGCCCTGGAGAGGGATCACGTTCCCACTCTGAGATCACACACCAAGCCCTGGAGAGGAATCACATTCCCACTCTGGGATCACACACCGGGCCCAGAAGAGCAAACTCATTCACATTACGGTATCACACACTTGGCCGTGGTGAGGAATCACTTTCCAGCTCTGAGATCACACACCTAGACCTGGCCAGGATCCACATTCCCACTCTGAGATCACACACCTGGCCCTGGACAGGGATCACATTTCCACTCTGAGATCATACACCTGGCCCAGGAAAGGAATCATGTTCCCACTCTGAGATCACACACCTGGCCCTGGAGAGGAATCACGTTCCCACTCTGAGGTCACACACCTGGCCCTGGAGAGGGATCACATTTCCACTCTGAGATCATACACCTGGCCCGGGAAAGGAATCACGTTCCCACTCCGGGTTCACACACCTCGCCCTGGAGAGGAATCATGTTCCCACTCTGAGATCAGACACCTGGCCCTGTAGAGGGATTACGTGCCCACTCCGGGATCACACACCTGGACCTGGAGAGGGATCACATTCCCACTCCGGGATCATACAGCTGGCTCTGGAGAGGAATCATGCTCCTACTCACGGATCAAAGACCTGGCCCTGGAGAGTAATCACGTTCCCAACCTGAGATCACACTCCTAGCCCTGCAGAGGGATCACGTTCCCACTCCGGGATGACAGAAGTGACCCTCGAGAGGGATCACATTCCCATTCCGGAAGCTCACACCTGGCACAGGTGTGGAATCAGGTTCCCACTCTGAGATCACACACCTGGCCCAGAAGAGGGATCACATTCACACTCCGGGATCACACACCTGGCCCAGAAGAGGGATCACATTCACACTCCGGGATCACACACCTGGCCCAGAAGAGGGATCACATTCACACTCCGGGATCACACACCTGGCCCAGGAGCGGGATCACGTTCCCACTCTGAGATCACACAGCTGGACCTGGACAGGGATCACGTTCCCAATCTGAGATCACACATCTGGCCCTGATGAGGAATCACATTCCCAATCTGAGATCACACACCTGGCCCTGTAGAGGGATCACGTTCCCAATCTGAGATGAGACACCTGGCCCTTAAGAGGAATAACGTTCCCATTCCGGAATCACACACCAAGCCCTGCAGAGGAATCACATTCCCACTCGAAGATCACAAACCTGGCCCTGGACAGGGATAACATTCCCAATCTGAGATCACACACATGGCCCTGGAGAGGAAACACATTCCCAGTCTGGGATCACACAGCTGGCCCTGGAGAGGGATCACGTTCCCACTCTCAGATCACGCAGCAGGCCCTGGAGAGGAATCACATTCCCACTCTGGGATCATACACTTGCCCCGGAGAGGTATTACGTTCCCACTCTGTGATCATACACCGGGCCCAGAAGAGGAATCTCTTTCACATTACGGGATCACACACTTGGCAGTGCTGAGGAATCACTTTCCAACTCTGAGATCACACAACTAGACCTGGCCAGGGTCCACATTCCCACGCTGACATCACACAGCTGGACCTGGACAGGGATCACGTTCCCAATCTGACATCATACACCTGGCCCTGTAGAGGGATTACGTGCCCACTCTGAGATCGCACACCTGGCCCTGGAGAGGAATCACATTCCCACTCCGGGATCACACACCTGGCACTGGACAGGGATCACATTCTCACTCTGAGATCACACACTTGGCCCTGGAGAGGGATCAGATTTCCACTCTGAGATCATACACCTGGCCCGGGAAAGGAATCACGTTCCCACTCCGGGATCACACACCTCGCCCTGGAGAGGAATCATGTTCCCACTCTGAGATCAGACACCTGGCCCAGAAGAGGAATCACGTTTCCATTCCGGGATCACACACCAAGCCCTGTAGAGGAATCACATTCCCACTCGAAGATCACACACCTGACCATGGACAGGGATAACATTTCCACTCTGAGATCACACACCTGACCATGGACAGGGATCACATTCCCAGTCTGAGATCACACACCTGGCTGTGGAAAGGAATCACTTTCCAACTCTGAGATCACACAACTAGACCTGGCCAGGGTCCACATTCCCACGCTGACATCACACAGCTGGACCTGGACAGGGATCACGTTCCCAATCTGACATCATACACCTGGCCCTGTAGAGGGATTACGTGCCCACTCTGAGATCGCACACCTGGCCCTGGAGAGGAATCACATTCCCACTCCGGGATCACACACCTGGCACTGGACAGGGATCACATTCTCACTCTGAGATCACACACTTGGCCCTGGAGAGGGATCAGATTTCCACTCTGAGATCATACACCTGGCCCGGGAAAGGAATCACGTTCCCACTCCGGGATCACACACCTCGCCCTGGAGAGGAATCATGTTCCCACTCTGAGATCAGACACCTGGCCCAGAAGAGGAATCACGTTTCCATTCCGGGATCACACACCAAGCCCTGTAGAGGAATCACATTCCCACTCGAAGATCACACACCTGACCATGGACAGGGATAACATTTCCACTCTGAGATCACACACCTGACCATGGACAGGGATCACATTCCCACTCTGAGATCACACACCTGGCTGTGGAAAGGAATCATGCTCCCACTCCGGGATCACACACCTGGCCCTGGAGAGGGATCACATTCCCACTCCGGGATCACACACCTGGCCCTGGAGAGGGATCATGTTCCCACTCTGAGATCACACACCAAGCCCTGGAGAGGAATCACATTCCCACTCTGGGATCACACACCGGGCCCAGAAGAGCAAACTCATTCACATTACAGTATCACACACTTGGCCGTGGTGAGGAATCACTTTCCAGCTCTGAGATCACACACCTAGACCTGGCCAGGAATCACGTTCCCACTCCGGGATCACACACCTCGCCCTGGAGAGGAATCATGTTCCCACTCTGAGATCAGACACCTGGCCCTGTAGAGGGATTACGTGCCCACTCCGGATCACACACCTGGCCCTGGAGAGGGATCACATTCCCACTCCGGGATCATACAGCTGGCTCTGGAGAGGAATCATGTTCCTACTCACGGATCAAAGACCTGGCCCTGGAGAGTAATCACGTTCCCAACCTGAGATCACACTCCTAGCCCTGCAGAGGGATCACGTTCCCACTCCGGGATGACAGAAGTGACCCTCGAGAGGGATCACATTTCCATTCCGGAAGCTCACACCTGGCACAGGTGTGGAATCAGGTTCCCACTCTGAGATCACACACCTGGCCCAGAAGAGGGATCACATTCACACTCCGGGATCACACACCTGGCCCAGAAGAGGAATCACATTCACACTCTGAGATTACACATCTGGCTCTGGAGAGGAATCACATTCCCACTCTGAGGTCACACACCTGGCCCAGGACAGGGATCACATTCCCACTCCGGGATCATACAGCTGGCTCTGGAGAGGAATCATGTTCCCACTCACGGATCAAAGACCTGGCCCTGGAGAGTAATCACGTTCCCAACCTGAGATCACACTCCTGGCCCTGGAGAGGGATCACGTTCCCACTCCGGGATGACAGAAGTGACCCTCGAGAGGGATCACATTCCCATTCCGGAAGCTCACACCTGGCACAGGTGAGGAATCACGTTCCCACTCTGAGATCACACACCTGGCCCAGAAGAGGGATCACATTCACACTCCGGGATCACACACCTGGCCCAGGAGCGGGATCATGTTCCCACTCTGAGATCACACAGCTGGACCTGGACAGGGATCACGTTCCCACTCTGATATCACACAGCAGGCCCTGGAGAGGAAACACATTCCCACTCTGGGATCATACACCTGCCTTGGAGAGGAATTACGTTCCCACTCTGTGATCATACACCGGGCCCAGAAGAGCAATCTCTTTCCCACTCCGGGATCACACACTTGGCCGTGGTGAGGAATCACTTTCCAACTCTGAGATCACACACCTAGACCTGGCCAGGGTCCACATTCCCACGCTGACATCACACAGCTGGACCTGGAAAGGGATCACGTTCCCAATCTGACATCATACACCTGGCCCTGTAGAGGGATTACGTGCCCACTCCGGGATCATACAGCTGGCTCTGGAGAGGAATCATGTTCCCACTCACGGATCAAAGACCTGGCCCTGGAGAGTAATCACGTTCCCAACCTGAGATCACACTCCTGGCCCTGAAGAGGGATCACGTTCCCATTCCGGGATCACACACCTGGCCCTGGAGAGGAATCACGTTCCCAACCTGAGATCACACTCCTGGCCCTGAAGAGGGATCACGTTCCCATTCCGGGATCACACACCTGGCCCTGTAGAGGGATTACGTGCCCACTCCGGGATCATACACCTGGCCCTAGACAGGGATCACAGTTCCACTCTGACATCATACACCTGGCCCTGGACAGGGATCACATTCCCACTCCGAGATCACACACCTGGCCCTGAAGAGGGATCACGTTCCCATTCCGGGATCACACACCTGGCCCTGGAGAGGAATCACGTCCTCACTCGAAGATCACACAACTGGCCTTGGACAGGGATCGCATTCCAACTCTGAGATCACATACCTGCCCCGGAGAGGTATTACGTTCCCACTCTGGGATCATACACCGGGCCCAGAAGAGCAATCTCTTTCACATTACAGGATCACACACATGGCCCTGGAGAGGAATCACATTCCCACTCTGGGATCATACACCTGCCTTGGAGAGGTATTACGTTCCCACTCTGTGATCATACACCGGGCCCAGAAGAGCAATCTCTTTCACATTACGGGATCACACACTTGGCCGTGGTGAGGAATCAATTCCCAACTCTGAGATCACACAACTAGACCTGACCAGGGTCCACATTCCCACGCTGACATCACACAGCTGGACCTGGACAGGGATCATGTTCCGAATCTGACATCATACACCTGGCCCTGTAGAGGGATTACGTGCCCACTCCGGGATCATACACCTGCCCCCGGAAAGGAATCACTTTCCCACTCCGGGATCACACACCTGGCCCAGAAGAGGAATCACGTTCCCATTCCGGAATCACACACCAAGCCCTGCAGACGAATCACATTCCCACTCGAAGATCACACAACTGGCCTTGGAGAGGGATCACATTCCCACTCTGAGATCACACACCTGGCCCCGGAAAGGAATCACTTTCCCACTCCGGGATCACACACTTGGCAGTGCTGAGGAATCACTTTCCAACGCTGAGATCACACACCTAGACCTGGCCAGGGTCCACAGTCCCACGCTGAGATCACACAGCTGGACCTGGACAGGGATCACGTTCCGAATCTGACATCATACATCTGGTCCTGTAGGGGGATTACGTGCCCACTCTGAGATCGCACACCTGGCCCTGGAGAGGAATCACATTCCCACTCCGGGATCACACACCTGGCACTGGACAGGGATCACATTCTCACTCTGAGGTCACACACCTGGCCCAGGACAGGGATCACATTCTCACTCTGAGATCACACACTTGGCCCTGGAGAGGGATCAGATTTCCACTCTGAGATCAGACACCTGGCCCGGGAAAGGAATCACGTTCCCACTCCGGGATCACACACCTCGCCCTGGAGAGGAATCATGTTCCCACTCTGAGATCAGACACCTGGCCCAGAAGAGGAATCACGTTTCCATTCCGGGATCACACACCAAGCCCTGTAGAGGAATCACGTTCCCACTCGAAGATCACACACCTGACCATGGACAGGGATCACATTCCCACTCTGGGATCACACACCTGGCTGTGGAAAGGAATCATGTTCCCACTCCGGGATCACACACCTGGCCCTGGAGAGGGATCACATTCCCACTCCGGGATCACACACCTGGCCCTGGAAAGGAATCACTTTCCCACTCCGGGATCACACACCTGGCCCTGGAGAGGGATCAGGTTCCCAGTCTGAGATCGCACACCTGGCCCTGGAGAGGAATCACATTCCCACTCTGGGATCATACACTTGCCCCGGAGAGGTATTACGTTCCCACTCTGTGATCATACACCAGGCCCAGAGGAGCAATCTCTTTCACATTACGGGATCACACACTTGGCAGTGGTGAGGAATCACTTTCCAACTCTGAGATCACACACCTAGACCTGGCCAGGGTCCACATTCCCACGCTGACATCACACAGCTGGACCTGGACAGGGATCACGTTCCCAATCTGACATCATACACCTGGCCCTGTAGGGGGATTACGTGCCCACTCCGGGATCACACACCTGGCCCTGTACAGGACTAACGTTCCCATTCCGGGATCACACACCTGGCCCTGGAGAGGAATCACGTTCCCACTCTGAGATCACACACCTGGCCCCGGAAAGGAATCACTTTCCCACTCCGGGATCACACACCTGGCCCTGGAGAGGGATCAGGTTCCCACTCTGAGATCGCACACCTGGCCCTGGAGAGGAATCACATTCCCACTCCGGGATCATACACCTGGCCCTGGACAGGGATCACATTCTCACTCTGAGATCACACACCTAGACCTGGCCAGGATCCACATTCTCACTCTGAGATCACTCACCTGGCCCTGGACAGGGATCAGATTTCCACTCTGAGATTATACACCTGGCCCGGGAAAGGAATCATGTTCCCACTCCGGGATCACACACCTGGCCCTGGAGAGGGATCACGTTCCCACTCTCAGATCACGCAGCAGGCCCTGGAGAGGAATCACATTCCCACTCTGGGATCATACACTTGCCCCAGAGAGGTATTACGTTCCCACTCTGTGATCACACACCGGGCCCAGAAGAGGAATCTCTTTCACATTACGGGATCACACACTTGGCACTGCTGAGGAATCACTTTCCAACGCTGAGATCACACAACTAGACCTGGCCAGGGTCCACATTCCCACGCTGACATCACACAGCTGGACCTGGACAGGGATCACGTTCCGAATCTGACATCATACACCTGGTCCTGTAGGGGGATTACGTGCCCACTCTGAGATCGCACACCTGGCCCTGGAGAGGAATCACATTCCCACTCCGGGATCACACACCTGGCACTGGACAGGGATCACATTCTCACTCTGAGATCACACACTTGGCCCTGGAGAGGGATCAGATTTCCACTCTGAGATCAGACACCTGGCCCGGGAAAGGAATCACGTTCCCACTCCGGGATCACACACCTCGCCCTGGAGAGGAATCATGTTCCCACTCTGAGATCAGACACCTGGCCCAGAAGAGGAATCACGTTTCCATTCCGGGATCACACACCAAGCCCTGTAGAGGAATCACGTTCCCACTCGAAGATCACACACCTGACCATGGACAGGGATAACATTCCCACTCTGGGATCACACACCTGACCATGGACAGGGATCACATTCCCACTCTGAGATCAAACACCTGGCTGTGGAAAGGAATCATGTTCCCACTCCGGGATCACACACCTGGCCCTGGAGAGGGATCACATTCCCACTCCGGGATCACACACCTGGCCCTGGAGAGGGATCACGTTCCCACTCTGAGATCACACACCAAGCCCTGGAGAGGAATCACATTCCCACTCTGGGATCACACACCGGGCCCAGAAGAGCAAACTCATTCACATTACGGTATCACACACTTGGCCGTGGTGAGGAATCACTTTCCAGCTCTGAGATCACACACCTAGACCTGGCCAGGATCCACATTCCCACTCTGAGATCACACAGCTGGCCCTGGACAGGGATCGCATTCCAACTCTGAGATCACATACCTGCCCCGGAGATGTATTACGTTCCCACTCTGGGATCATACACCGGGCCCAGAAGAGCAATCTCTTTCACATTACAGGATCACACACATGGCCCTGGAGAGGAATCACATTCCCACTCTGGGATCATACACCTGCCTTGGAGAGGTATTACGTTCCCACTCTGTGATCATACACCGGGCCCAGAAGAGCAATCTCTTTCACATTACGGGATCACACACTTGGCCGTGGTGAGGAATCAATTCCCAACTCTGAGATCACACAACTAGACCTGACCAGGGTCCACATTCCCACGCTGACATCACACAGCTGGACCTGGACAGGGATCATGTTCCGAATCTGACATCATACACCTGGCCCTGTAGAGGGATTACGTGCCCACTCCGGGATCATACACCTGCCCCCGGAAAGGAATCACTTTCCCACTCCGGGATCACACACCTGGCCCAGAAGAGGAATCACGTTCCCATTCCGGAATCACACACCAAGCCCTGCAGACGAATCACATTCCCACTCGAAGATCACACAACTGGCCTTGGAGAGGGATCACATTCCCACTCTGAGATCACACACCTGGCCCCGGAAAGGAATCACTTTCCCACTCCGGGATCACACACTTGGCAGTGCTGAGGAATCACTTTCCAACGCTGAGATCACACACCTAGACCTGGCCAGGGTCCACATTCCCACGCTGAGATCACACAGCTGGACCTGGACAGGGATCACGTTCCGAATCTGACATCATACATCTGGTCCTGTAGGGGGATTACGTGCCCACTCTGAGATCGCACACCTGGCCCTGGAGAGGAATCACATTCCCACTCCGGGATCACACACCTGGCACTGGACAGGGATCACATTCTCACTCTGAGGTCACACACCTGGCCCAGGACAGGGATCACATTCTCACTCTGAGATCACACACTTGGCCCTGGAGAGGGATCAGATTTCCACTCTGAGATCAGACACCTGGCCCGGGAAAGGAATCACGTTCCCACTCCGGGATCACACACCTCGCCCTGGAGAGGAATCATGTTCCCACTCTGAGATCAGACACCTGGCCCAGAAGAGGAATCACGTTTCCATTCCGGGATCACACACCAAGCCCTGTAGAGGAATCACGTTCCCACTCGAAGATCACACACCTGACCATGGACAGGGATCACATTCCCACTCTGGGATCACACACCTGGCTGTGGAAAGGAATCATGTTCCCACTCCGGGATCACACACCTGGCCCTGGAGAGGGATCACATTCCCACTCCGGGATCACACACCTGGCCCTGGAAAGGAATCACTTTCCCACTCCGGGATCACACACCTGGCCCTGGAGAGGGATCAGGTTCCCAGTCTGAGATCGCACACCTGGCCCTGGAGAGGAATCACATTCCCACTCTGGGATCATACACTTGCCCCGGAGAGGTATTACGTTCCCACTCTGTGATCATACACCAGGCCCAGAGGAGCAATCTCTTTCACATTACGGGATCACACACTTGGCAGTGGTGAGGAATCACTTTCCAACTCTGAGATCACACACCTAGACCTGGCCAGGGTCCACATTCCCACGCTGACATCACACAGCTGGACCTGGACAGGGATCACGTTCCCAATCTGACATCATACACCTGGCCCTGTAGGGGGATTACGTGCCCACTCCGGGATCACACACCTGGTCCTGTACAGGACTAACGTTCCCATTCCGGGATCACACACCTGGCCCTGGAGAGGAATCACGTTCCCACTCTGAGATCACACACCTGGCCCCGGAAAGGAATCACTTTCCCACTCCGGGATCACACACCTGGCCCTGGAGAGGGATCAGGTTCCCACTCTGAGATCGCACACCTGGCCCTGGAGAGGAATCACATTCCCACTCCGGGATCATACACCTGGCCCTGGACAGGGATCACATTCTCACTCTGAGATCACACACCTAGACCTGGCCAGGATCCACATTCTCACTCTGAGATCACTCACCTGGCCCTGGACAGGGATCAGATTTCCACTCTGAGATTATACACCTGGCCCGGGAAAGGAATCATGTTCCCACTCCGGGATCACACACCTGGCCCTGGAGAGGGATCACGTTCCCACTCTCAGATCACGCAGCAGGCCCTGGAGAGGAATCACATTCCCACTCTGGGATCATACACTTGCCCCAGAGAGGTATTACGTTCCCACTCTGTGATCACACACCGGGCCCAGAAGAGGAATCTCTTTCACATTACGGGATCACACACTTGGCACTGCTGAGGAATCACTTTCCAACGCTGAGATCACACAACTAGACCTGGCCAGGGTCCACATTCCCACGCTGACATCACACAGCTGGACCTGGACAGGGATCACGTTCCGAATCTGACATCATACACCTGGTCCTGTAGGGGGATTACGTGCCCACTCTGAGATCGCACACCTGGCCCTGGAGAGGAATCACATTCCCACTCCGGGATCACACACCTGGCACTGGACAGGGATCACATTCTCACTCTGAGATCACACACTTGGCCCTGGAGAGGGATCAGATTTCCACTCTGAGATCAGACACCTGGCCCGGGAAAGGAATCACGTTCCCACTCCGGGATCACACACCTCGCCCTGGAGAGGAATCATGTTCCCACTCTGAGATCAGACACCTGGCCCAGAAGAGGAATCACGTTTCCATTCCGGGATCACACACCAAGCCCTGTAGAGGAATCACGTTCCCACTCGAAGATCACACACCTGACCATGGACAGGGATAACATTCCCACTCTGGGATCACACACCTGACCATGGACAGGGATCACATTCCCACTCTGAGATCAAACACCTGGCTGTGGAAAGGAATCATGTTCCCACTCCGGGATCACACACCTGGCCCTGGAGAGGGATCACATTCCCACTCCGGGATCACACACCTGGCCCTGGAGAGGGATCACGTTCCCACTCTGAGATCACACACCAAGCCCTGGAGAGGAATCACATTCCCACTCTGGGATCACACACCGGGCCCAGAAGAGCAAACTCATTCACATTACGGTATCACACACTTGGCCGTGGTGAGGAATCACTTTCCAGCTCTGAGATCACACACCTAGACCTGGCCAGGATCCACATTCCCACTCTGAGATCACACAGCTGGCCCTGGACAGGGATCACATTTCCACTCTGAGATCATACACCTGGCCCAGGAAAGGAATCATGTTCCCACTCTGAGATCACACACCTGGCCCTGGAGAGGAATCACGTTCCCACTCTGAGGTCACACACCTGGCCCTGGAGAGGGATCACATTTCCACTCTGAGATCATACACCTGGCCCGGGAAAGGAATCACGTTCCCACTCCAGGATCACACACCTCGCCCTGGAGAGGAATCATGTTCCCATTCTGAGATCAGACACCTGGCCCTGTAGAGGGATTACGTGCCCACTCCAGGATCACACACCTGGCCCTGGAGAGGGATCACATTCCCACTCCGGGATCATACAGCTGGCTCTGGAGAGGAATCATGTTCCTACTCACGGATCAAAGACCTGGCCCTGGAGAGTAATCACGTTCCCAACCTGAGATCACACTCCTAGCCCTGCAGAGGGATCACGTTCCCACTCCGGGATGACAGAAGTGACCCTCGAGAGGGATCACATTCCCATTCCGGAAGCTCACACCTGGCACAGGTGTGGAATCAGGTTCCCACTCTGAGATCACACACCTGGCCCAGAAGAGGGATCACATTCACACTCCGGGATCACACACCTGGCCCAGAAGAGGGATCACATTCACACTCTGAGATTACACATCTGGCTCTGGAGAGGAATCACATTCCCACTCTGAGGTCACACACCTGGCCCAGGACAGGGATCACATTCCCACTCCGGGATCATACAGCTGGCTCTGGAGAGGAATCATGTTCCCACTCACGGATCAAAGACCTGGCCCTGGAGAGTAATCACGTTCCCAACCTGAGAAAACACTCCTGGCCCTGGAGAGGGATCACGTTCCCACTCCGGGATGACAGAAGTGACCCTCGAGAGGGATCACATTCCCATTCCGGAAGCTCATACCTGGCACAGGTGAGGAATCACGTTCCCACTCTGAGATCACACACCTGGCCCAGAAGAGGGATCACATTCACACTCCGGGATCACACACCTGGCCCAGGAGCGGGATCACGTTCCCACTCTGAGATCACACAGCTGGACCTGGACAGGGATCACGTTCCCAATCTGAGATCACACACCTGGCCCTGATGAGGAATCATATTCCCACTCCGGGATCACACCTGGCCCTGGAGAGGGATCACGTTCCCACTCTGATATCACACAGCAAGCCCTGGAGAGGAATCACATTCCCACTCTGGGATCATACACCTGCCCCGGAGAGGTATTACGTTCCCACTCTGTGATCATACACCGGGCCCAGAAGAGCAATCTCTTTCACATTACGGGATCACACACTTGGCCGTGGTGAGGGATCACGTTCCCACTCTCAGATCACGCAGCAGACCCTGGAGAGGAATCACATTCCCACTCTGGGATCATACACCTGCCCCGGAGAGGTATTACGTTCCCACTCTGTGATCATACACCGGGCCCAGAAGAGCAATCTCTTTCACATTACGGGATCACACACTTGGCCGTGGTGAGGAATCACTTCCCAACTCTGAGATCACACAACTAGACCTGACCAGGGTCCACATTCCCACGCTGACATCACACAGCTGGACCTGGACAGGGATCATGTTCCGAATCTGACATCATACACCTGGCCCTGTAGAGGGATTACGTGCCCACTCCGGGATCATACACCTGCCCCCGGAAAGGAATCACTTTCCCACTCCGGGATCACACACCTGGCCCAGAAGAGGAATCACGTTCCCATTCCGGAATCACACACCAAGCCCTGCAGAGGAATCACATTCCCACTCGAAGATCACACAACTGGCCTTGGAGAGGGATCACATTCCCACTATGAGATCATACACCTGGCCCCGGAAAGGAATCACTTTCCCACTCCGGGATCACACACCTGGCCCTGGAGAGGAATCACGTTCCCACTCTGAGATCAGACACCTGGCCCAGAAGAGGAATCACGTTTCCATTCCGGGATCACACACCAAGCCCTGTAGAGGAATCACGTTCCCACTCGAAGATCACACACCTGACCATGGACAGGGATAACATTCCCACTCTGAGATCACACACCTGACCATGGACAGGGATCACATTCCCACTCTGAGATCACACACCTGGCTGTGGAAAGGAATCATGTTCCCACTCCGGGATCACACACCTGGCCCTGGAGAGGGATCACATTCCCAATCCGGGATCACACACCTGGCCCTGGAGAGGGATCACGTTCCCACTCTGAGATCACACACCAAGCCCTGGAGAGGAATCACATTCCCACTCTGGGATCACACACCGGGCCCAGAAGAGCAAACTCATTCACATTACGGTATCACACACTTGGCCGTGGTGAGGAATCACTTTCCAGCTCTGAGATCACACACCTAGACCTGGCCAGGGTCCACATTCCCACTCTGAGATCACACAGCTGGCCCTGGACAGGGATCACATTTCCACTCTGAGATCATACACCTGGCCCAGGAAAGGAATCATGTTCCCACTCCGGGATCACACACCTGGCCCTGGAGAGGAATCACGTTCCCACTCCGGGATCACACACCTGGCCCTGGACAGGGATCACATTTCCACTCTGAGATCATATACCTGGCCCGGGAAAGGAATCATGTTCCCACTCCGGGATCACACACCTGGCCCTGGAGAGGAATCAAGTTCCCACTCTGAGATGAGACACCTGGCCCTTAAGAGGAATAACGTTCCCATTCCGGAATCACACACCAAGCCCTGCAGAGGAATCACATTCGCACTCGAAGATCACAAACCTGGCCCTGGACAGGGATAACATTCCCAATCTGAGATCACACACATGGCCCTGGAGAGGAAACACATTCCCACTCTCAGATCACGCAGCAGGCCCTGGAGAGGAATCACATTCCCACTCTGGGATCATACACCTGCCCCGGAGAGGTATTACGTTCCCACTCTGTGATCAAACACCGGGCCCAGAAGAGGAATCTCTTTCACATTACGGGATCACACACTTGGCCGTGGTGAGGAATCACTTTCCAACTCTGAGATCACACACCTAGACCTGGCCAGGGTCCACATTCCCACGCTGACATCACACAGCTGGACCTGGACAGGGATCATGTTCCGAATCTGACATCATACACCAGGCCCTGGAGAGGAATCACATTCCCACTCTGTGATCATACACCTGCCCCGGAGAGGAATTACGTTCCCACTCTGACATCATACACCTGGCCCTGTAGAGGGATTACGTGCCCACTCCGGGATCACACACCTGGCCCTGGAAAGGAATCACATTCCCACTCTGAGATCACACACCTGGCCCAGAAGAGGGATCACATTCACACTCCGGGATCAAACACCTGGCCCAGGAGCGGGATCACGTTCACACTCTGAGATCACACAGCTGGACCTGGACAGGGATCATGTTCCCAATCTGAGATCACACACCTGGCCCTGATGAGGAATCACATTCCCAATCTGAGATCACACACCTGGCCCTGTAGAGGGATCACTTTCCCAATCTGAGATCATACACCTGGCCCCGGAAAGGAATCACTTTCCCACTCCGGGATCACACACCTGGCCCTGGAGAGGGATCAGGTTCCCACTCTGAGATCACACACCTGGCCCTGGACAGGGATGACATTCTCACTCCGAGATCACACACCTGGCCCTGGAGAGAGATCACATTTCCACGCTGAGATCATACACCTGGCCCAGGAAAGGAATCATGTTCCCACTCCGGGATCACAACCCTGGCCCAGGAGAGGAATCACGTTCCCACTCTGAGATGAGACACCTGGCCATGAAGAGGAATAATGTTCCCATTCCGGAATCACACACCAAGCCCTGTAGAGGAATCACGTTCCCACTCGAAGATCACACACCTGACCATGGACAGGGATAACATTCCCACTCTGAGATCACACACCTGGCTGTGGAAAGGAATCACGTTCCCACTCCGGGATCACACACCTGGCCCTGGAGAGGGATCACGTTCCCACTCTGAGATCACACACCAGGCCCTGGAGAGGAATCACATTCCCACTCTGGGATCATACACTTGCCCCGGAGAGGTATTACGTTCCCACTCTGTGATCATACACCGGGCCCAGAAGAGCAATCTCTTTCACATTACAGGATCACACACTTGGCAGTGGTGAGGAATCACTTTCCAACTCTGAGATCACACACCTAGACCTGGCCAGGGTTCACGTTCCCAATCTGACATCATACACCTGGCCCTGTGGGGGGATTACGTGCCCACTCCGGGATCACACACCTGGCCCTGGAGAGGAATCACGTTCTCACTCGAAGATCACACAACTGGCCTTGGAGAGGGATCACATTCCCACTATGAGATCATACACCTGGCCCCGGAAAGGAATCACTTTCCCACTCCGGGATCACACACCTGGCCCTGGAGAGGGATCAGGTTCCCACTCTGAGATCGCACACCTGGCCCTGGAGAGGAATCACATTCCCACTCCGGGATCATACACCTGGCCCAGGACAGGGATCACATTCTCACTCTGAAATCACACACCTGGCCCTGGACAGGGATCAGATTTCCACTCTGAGATCATACACCTGGCCCGGGAAAGGAATCATGTTCCCACTCCGGGATCACACACCTGGCCCTGGAGAGGAATCACGTTCCCACTCTGAGATCAGACACCTGGCCCAGAAGAGGAATCACGTTTCCATTCCGGGATCACACACCAAGCCCTGTAGAGGAATCACGTTCCCACTCGAAGATCACACACCTGACCATGGACAGGGATAACATTCCCACTCTGAGATCACACACCTGACCATGGACAGGGATCACATTCCCACTCTGAGATCACACACCTGGCTGTGGAAAGGAATCATGTTCCCACTCCGGGATCACACACCTGGCCCTGGAGAGGGATCACATTCCCAATCCGGGATCACACACCTGGCCCTGGAGAGGGATCACGTTCCCACTCTGAGATCACACACCAAGCCCTGGAGAGGAATCACATTCCCACTCTGGGATCACACACCGGGCCCAGAAGAGCAAACTCATTCACATTACGGTATCACACACTTGGCCGTGGTGAGGAATCACTTTCCAGCTCTGAGATCACACACCTAGACCTGGCCAGGGTCCACATTCCCACTCTGAGATCACACAGCTGGCCCTGGACAGGGATCACATTTCCACTCTGAGATCATACACCTGGCCCAGGAAAGGAATCATGTTCCCACTCCGGGATCACACACCTGGCCCTGGAGAGGAATCACGTTCCCACTCCGGGATCACACACCTGGCCCTGGACAGGGATCACATTTCCACTCTGAGATCATATACCTGGCCCGGGAAAGGAATCATGTTCCCACTCCGGGATCACACACCTGGCCCTGGAGAGGAATCAAGTTCCCACTCTGAGATGAGACACCTGGCCCTTAAGAGGAATAACGTTCCCATTCCGGAATCACACACCAAGCCCTGCAGAGGAATCACATTCGCACTCGAAGATCACAAACCTGGCCCTGGACAGGGATAACATTCCCAATCTGAGATCACACACATGGCCCTGGAGAGGAAACACATTCCCACTCTCAGATCACGCAGCAGGCCCTGGAGAGGAATCACATTCCCACTCTGGGATCATACACCTGCCCCGGAGAGGTATTACGTTCCCACTCTGTGATCAAACACCGGGCCCAGAAGAGGAATCTCTTTCACATTACGGGATCACACATTTGGCCGTGGTGAGGAATCACTTTCCAACTCTGAGATCACACACCTAGACCTGGCCAGGGTCCACATTCCCACGCTGACATCACACAGCTGGACCTGGACAGGGATCATGTTCCGAATCTGACATCATACACCAGGCCCTGGAGAGGAATCACATTCCCACTCTGTGATCATACACCTGCCCCGGAGAGGAATTACGTTCCCACTCTGACATCATACACCTGGCCCTGTAGAGGGATTACGTGCCCACTCCGGGATCACACACCTGGCCCTGGAAAGGAATCACATTCCCACTCTGAGATCACACACCTGGCCCAGAAGAGGGATCACATTCACACTCCGGGATCAAACACCTGGCCCAGGAGCGGGATCACGTTCACACTCTGAGATCACACAGCTGGACCTGGACAGGGATCATGTTCCCAATCTGAGATCACACACCTGGCCCTGATGAGGAATCACATTCCCAATCTGAGATCACACACCTGGCCCTGTAGAGGGATCACTTTCCCAATCTGAGATCATACACCTGGCCCCGGAAAGGAATCACTTTCCCACTCCGGGATCACACACCTGGCCCTGGAGAGGGATCAGGTTCCCACTCTGAGATCACACACCTGGCCCTGGACAGGGATGACATTCTCACTCCGAGATCACACACCTGGCCCTGGAGAGAGATCACATTTCCACGCTGAGATCATACACCTGGCCCAGGAAAGGAATCATGTTCCCACTCCGGGATCACAACCCTGGCCCAGGAGAGGAATCACGTTCCCACTCTGAGATGAGACACCTGGCCATGAAGAGGAATAATGTTCCCATTCCGGAATCACACACCAAGCCCTGTAGAGGAATCACGTTCCCACTCGAAGATCACACACCTGACCATGGACAGGGATAACATTCCCACTCTGAGATCACACACCTGGCTGTGGAAAGGAATCACGTTCCCACTCCGGGATCACACACCTGGCCCTGGAGAGGGATCACGTTCCCACTCTGAGATCACACACCAGGCCCTGGAGTGGAATCACATTCCCACTCTGGGATCATACACTTGCCCCGGAGAGGTATTACGTTCCCACTCTGTGATCATACACCGGGCCCAGAAGAGCAATCTCTTTCACATTACAGGATCACACACTTGGCAGTGGTGAGGAATCACTTTCCAACTCTGAGATCACACACCTAGACCTGGCCAGGGTTCACGTTCCCAATCTGACATCATACACCTGGCCCTGTGGGGGGATTACGTGCCCACTCCGGGATCACACACCTGGCCCTGGAGAGGAATCACGTTCTCACTCGAAGATCACACAACTGGCCTTGGAGAGGGATCACATTCCCACTCTGAGATCACACACCTGGCCCTGTAGAGGGATCACTTTCCCAATCTGAGATCATACACCTGGCCCCGGAAAGGAATCACTTTCCCACTCCGGGATCACACACCTGGCCCTGGAGAGGGATCAGGTTCCCACTCTGAGATCACACACCTGGCCCTGGACAGGGATCACATTCCCACTCCGAGATCACACACCTGGCCCTGGAGAGGGATCACATTCCCAATCTGAGATCACATACATGGCCCTGGAGAGGAATCACATTCCCAGTCTGAGATCACACACCTTGCCCTGGAGAGGGATCACATTCCCACTCCGGGATCACACACCTGGCCCTGGAGAGGGATCACGTTCCCACTCTCAGATCACACAGCTGGCCCTGGAAAAGAATCACGTTCCCACTCCGGGATCACACACCTTGCCCTGGAGAGGGATCACATTCCCACTCCGGGATCACACACCTGGCCCTGGAGAGGGATCACGTTCCCACTCTCAGATCACACAGCGGGCCCTGGAGAGGAATCACATTCCCACTCTGGGATCATACACTTGCCCCGGAGAGGAATTACGTTCCCACTCTGTGATCATACACCGGGCCCAGAAGAGCAATCTCTTTCACATTACGGGATCACACACTTGGCCGTGGTGAGGAATCACTTCCCAACTCTGAGATCACACAACTAGACCTGACCAGGGTCCACATTCCCAAGCTGACATCACACACCTGGCCCTGGACAGGGATCACGTTCCGAATCTGACATCATACACCCGGCCCTGTAGAGGGATTACATGCCCACTCCGGGATCACACACCTGGCCCTGGAGAGGAATCACATTCCCACTCCGGGATCATACACCTGGCCCAGGACAGGGATCACATTCCCACTCTGAGATCACACACCTGGCCCTGGACAGGGATCACATTCCCACTCCGAGATCACACACATGGCCCTGGACAGGGATCTCATTCCCACTCCGAGATCACACACCTGTCCCGGGAAAGGAATCACGTTCCCTCTCCGGGATCACACACCTGACCCTGGAGAGGGATCACATTCCCACTCTGACATCACACCCCTGGCACTGGAGAGGAATCACGTTCCCTCTCTGAGATCACACACCTGGCCCAGAAGAGGAATCACGTTCCCATTCCGGAATCACACACCAAGCCCTGCAGAGGAATCACGTTCCCACTCGAAGATCACACAACTGGCCTTGGAGAGGGATCACATTCCCACTCTGAGATCATACACCTGGCCCCGGAAAGGAATCACTTTCCCACTCCGGGATCACACACCTGGCCCTGGAGAGGGATCAGGTTCCCACTCTGAGATCACACACCTGGCCCTGGACAGGGATCTCATTCCCACTCCGAGATCACACACCTGGCCCTGGAGAGGGATCACATTTCCACTCTGAGATCATACACCTGGCCCGGGAAAGGAATCATGGTCCCACTCCGGGATCACACACCTGGCCCTGGAGAGGAATCACGTTCCCACTCTGAGATGAGACACCTGGCCCTGAAGAGGAATAACGTTCCCATTCTGGAATCACACACCAAGCCCTGTAGAGGAATCACATTCCCACTCGAAGATCACAAACCTGGCCCTGGACAGGGATAACATTCCCAATCTGAGATCACACACATGGCCCTGGAGAGGAAACAAATTCCCAGTCTGAGATCACACAGCTGGCCCTGGAGAGGGATCACGTTCCCACTCTGGGATCACGCAGCAGGCCCTGGAGAGGAATCACATTCCCACTCTGGGATCATACACTTGCCCCGGAGAGGTATTACGTTCCCACTCTGAGATCACACACCTGGCCCTGGAGAGGAATCACATTCCCACTCTGGGATCATACACCTGCCCCGGAGAGGTATTACGTTCCCACTCTGTGATCATACACCGGGCCCAGAAGAGCAATCTCTTTCACATTACGGGATCACACACTTGGCCGTGGTGAGGAATCACTTTCCAACTCTGAGATCACACACCTAGACCTGGCCAGGGTCCACATTCCCACGCTGAGATCACACAGCTGGACCTGGACAGGGATCACGTTCCCAATCTGACATCATACACCTGGCCCTGTAGAGGGATTACGTGCCCACTCCGGGATCACACACCTGGCCCTGTAGGGGGATTACGTGCCCACTCTGAGATCGCACACCTGGCCCTGGAGAGGAATCACATTCCCACTCCGGGATCACACACCTGGCACTGGACAGGGATCACATTCTCACTCTGAGGTCACACACCTGGCCCTGGAGAGGAATCACATTCTCACTCTGAGATCACACACTTGGCCCTGGAGAGGGATCAGATTTCCACTCTGAGATCATACACCTGGCCCAGAAGAGGAATCACGTTCCCACTCCGGGATCACACACCTCGCCCTGGAGAGGAATCATGTTCCCACTCTGAGATCAGACACCTGGCCCAGAAGAGGAATCACGTTTCCATTCCGGGATCACACACCTGACCATGGACAGGGATCACATACCCACTCTGGGATCACACACCTGGCTGTGGAAAGGAATCATGTTCCCACTCTGGGATCACACACCTGACCATGGACAGGGATCACATTCCCACTCTGAGATCACACACCTGGCTGTGGAAAGGAATCATGTTCCCACTCCGGGATCACACACCTGGCCCTGGAGAGGGATCACGTTCCCAATCTGAGATCACACAACTAGCCCTGGAGAGGAATCACATTCCCACTCTGAGATCACACACCTGGCCCTGGAGAGGGATCACATTCCCACTCCGGGATCACACACCTGGCCCTGGAGAGGGATCACGTTCCCACTCTGAGATCACACACCAAGCCCTGGAGAGGAATCACATTCCCACTCTGGGATCACACTCCGGGCCCAGAAGAGCAAACTCATTCGCATTACGGTATCACACACTTGGCCGTGGTGAGGAATCACTTTCCAGCTCTGAGATCACACACCTAGACCTGGCCAGGATCCACATTCCCACTCTGAGATCACACAGCTGGCCCTGGACAGGGATCACATTTCCACTCTGAGATCATACACCTGGCCCAGGAAAGGAATCATGTTCCCACTCTGAGATCACACACCTGGCCCTGGAGAGGAATCATGTTCCCACTCTGAGGTCACACACCTGGCCCTGGAGAGGGATCACATTCCCACTCTGGGATCATACACCTGGCCCGGGAAAGGAATCACGTTCCCACTCCGGGATCACACACCTCGCCCTGGAGAGGAATCATGTTCCCACTCTGAGATCAGACACCTGGCCCTGTAGAGGGATTACGTGCCCACTCCGGGATCACACACCTGGCCCTGGAGAGGGATCACATTCCCACTCCGGGATCATACAGCTGGCTCTGGAGAGGAATCATGCTCCTACTCACGGATCAAAGACCTGGCCCTGGAGAGTAATCACGTTCCCAACCTGAGATCACACTCCTAGCCCTGCAGAGGGATCACGTTCCCACTCCGGGATGACAGAAGTGACCCTCGAGAGGGATCACATTCCCATTCCGGAAGCTCACACCTGGCACAGGTGTGGAATCAGGTTCCCACTCTGAGATCACACAGCTGGACCTGAAGAGGGATCACATTCACACTCCGGGATCACACACCTGGCCCAGAAGAGGGATCACATTCACACTCCGGGATCACACACCTGGCCCAGAAGAGGGATCACATTCACACTCCGGGATCACACACCTGGCCCAGGAGCGGGATCACGTTCCCACTCTGAGATCACACAGCTGGACCTGGACAGGGATCACGTTCCCAATCTGAGATCACACACCTGGCCCTGATGAGGAATCACATTCCCAATCTGAGATCACACACCTGGCCCTGTAGAGGGATCACGTTCCCAATCTGAGATGAGACACCTGGCCCTTAAGAGGAATAACGTTCCCATTCCGGAATCACACACCAAGCCCTGCAGAGGAATCACATTCCCACTCGAAGATCACAAACCTGGCCCTGGACAGGGATAACATTCCCAATCTGAGATCACACACATGGCCCTGGAGAGGAATCACATTCCCAGTCTGGGATCACACACCTGGCCCTGGAGCGGGATCACATTCCCACTCCGGGATCACACACCTGGCCCTGGAGAGGGATCACGTTCCCACTCTCAGATCACGCAGCAGGCCCTGGAGAGGAATCACATTCCCACTCTGGGATCATACACTTGCCCCGGAGAGGTATTACGTTCCCACTCTGTGATCATACACCGGGCCCAGAAGAGGAATCTCTTTCACATTACGGGATCACACACTTGGCAGTGCTGAGGAATCACTTTCCAACTCTGAGATCACACAACTAGACCTGGCCAGGGTCCACATTCCCACGCTGACATCACACAGCTGGACCTGGACAGGGATCACGTTCCGAATCTGACATCATACACCTGGTCCTGTAGGGGGATTACGTGCCCACTCCGGGATCATACACCTGGCCCTGGACAGGAATCACATTCCCACTCTGAGATCACACACATGGCCCTGGACAGGGATATCATTCCCAGTCTGAGATCACACACCTGGCTGTGGAAAGGAATCACATTCCCACTCTGAGATCACACACATGGCCCTGGACAGGAATCACATTCCCACTCTGAGATCACACACATGGCCCTGGACAGGGATATCATTCCCAGTCTGAGATCACACACCTGGCTGTGGAAAGGAATCACTTTCCCACTCCGGGATCACACACCTAGACCTGGCCAGGGTCCACATTCCACGCTGAGATCACACAGCTGGACCTGGACAGGGATCACGTTCCCAATCTGACATCATACACCTGGCCCTGTAGGGGGATTACGTGCCCACTCCAGGATCACACACCTGGCCCTGGAGAGGGATCACATTCCCACTCCGGGATCATACAGCTGGGTCTGGAGAGGAATCATGTTCCCACTCACGGATCAAAGACCTGGCCCTGGAGAGTAATCACGTTCCCAACCTGAGATCACACTCCTGGCCCTGGAGAGGGATCACGTTCCCACTCCGGGATGACAGAAGTGACCCTCGAGAGGGACCACATTCCCATTCCGGGAGCTCACACCTGGCACAGGTGAGGAATCACGTTCCCATTCCGGGATCATACACCTGGCCCAGAAGAGGGATCACATTCCCACTCTGAGATCACACACCTGGCCCTGGAGAGGAATCACATTCCCAATCTGAGATCACACACCTGGCCCTGGAGTGGAATCACGTTCCCACTCCAGGATCACAAACCCGGCCCTGGAGTGGGATCACATTCCCACTCCGGGATCACACACATGGCCCTGCGGAAGAATCACGATCCCAATCTGAGATCACACACCTGACCCAGGAGAGGGATCATGTTCCCATTCCGGGATTACACACCTCGTCCTGGACAGGAATCACGTTCCCTATCTGAGATCATACACCTGGCCCTGGAGAGGAATCACGTTCCCATTCCGGGATCACACACCTGGCACTGGACAGGAATCACATTCTCACTCTGATGTCACACACCTGGCCCAGGACAGGGATCACATTCTCACTCTGAGATCACACACTTGGCCCTGGAGAGGGATCAGATTTCCACTCTGAGATCATACACCTGGCCCGGGAAAGGAATCACGTTCCCACTCCGGGATCACACACCTCGCCCTGGAGAGGAATCATGTTCCCACTCTGAGATCAGACACCTGGCCCAGAAGAGGAATCACGTTTCCATTCCGGGATCACACACCAAGCCCTGTAGAGGAATCACGTTCCCACTCGAAGATCACACACCTGACCATGGACAGGGATCACATTCCCACTCTGAGATCACACACCTGGCTGTGGAAAGGAATCATGTTCCCACTCCGGGATCACACACCTGGCCCTGGAGAGGGATCACATTCCCACTCCGGGATCACACACCTGGCCCTGGAGAGGGATCACGTTCCCACTCTGAGATCACACACCAAGCCCTGGAGAGGAATCACATTCCCACTCTGGGATCACACACCGGGCCCAGAAGAGCAAACTCATTCGCATTACGGTATCACACACTTGGCCGTGGTGAGGAATCACTTTCCAGCTCTGAGATCACACACCTAGACCTGGCCAGGATCCACATTCCCACTCTGAGATCACACAGCTGGCCCTGGACAGGGATCACATTTCCACTCTGAGATCATACACCTGGCCCAGGAAAGGAATCATGTTCCCACTCTGAGATCACACACCTGGCCCTGGAGAGGAATCATGTTCCCACTCTGAGGTCACACACCTGGCCCTGGAGAGGGATCACATTCCCACTCTGGGATCATACACCTGGCCCGGGAAAGGAATCACGTTCCCACTCCGGGATCACACACCTCGCCCTGGAGAGGAATCATGTTCCCACTCTGAGATCAGACACCTGGCCCTGTAGAGGGATTACGTGCCCACTCCGGGATCACACACCTGGCCCTGGAGAGGGATCACATTCCCACTCCGGGATCATACAGCTGGCTCTGGAGAGGAATCATGTTCCTACTCACGGATCAAAGACCTGGCCCTGGAGAGTAATCACGTTCCCAACCTGAGATCACACTCCTAGCCCTGCAGAGGGATCACGTTCCCACTCCGGGATGACAGAAGTGACCCTCGAGAGGGATCACATTCCCATTCCGGAAGCTCACACCTGGCACAGGTGTGGAATCAGGTTCCCACTCTGAGATCACACACCTGGCCCAGAAGAGGGATCACATTCACACTCCGGGATCACACACCTGGCCCAGAAGAGGGATCACATTCACACTCCGGGATCACACACCTGGCCCAGAAGAGGAATCACGTTTCCATTCCGGGATCACACACCTGACCATGGACAGGGATCACATTCCCACTCTGGGATCACACACCTGGCTGTGGAAAGGAATCATGTTCCCACTCTGGGATCACACACCTGACCATGGACAGGGATCACATTCCCACTCTGAGATCACACACCTGGCTGTGGAAAGGAATCATGTTCCCACTCCGGGATCACACACCTGGCCCTGGAGAGGGATCACGTTCCCAATCTGAGATCACACAACTAGCCCTGGAGAGGAATCACATTCCCACTCTGAGATCACACACCTGGCCCTGGAGAGGGATCACATTCCCACTCCGGGATCACACACCTGGCCCTGGAGAGGGATCACGTTCCCACTCTGAGATCACACACCAAGCCCTGGAGAGGAATCACATTCCCACTCTGGGATCACACACCGGGCCCAGAAGAGCAAACTCATTCGCATTACGGTATCACACACTTGGCCGTGGTGAGGAATCACTTTCCAGCTCTGAGATCACACACCTAGACCTGGCCAGGATCCACATTCCCACTCTGAGATCACACAGCTGGCCCTGGACAGGGATCACATTTCCACTCTGAGATCATACACCTGGCCCAGGAAAGGAATCATGTTCCCACTCTGAGATCACACACCTGGCCCTGGAGAGGAATCATGTTCCCACTCTGAGGTCACACACCTGGCCCTGGAGAGGGATCACATTCCCACTCTGGGATCATACACCTGGCCCGGGAAAGGAATCACGTTCCCACTCCGGGATCACACACCTCGCCCTGGAGAGGAATCATGTTCCCACTCTGAGATCAGACACCTGGCCCTGTAGAGGGATTACGTGCCCACTCCGGGATCACACACCTGGCCCTGGAGAGGGATCACATTCCCACTCCGGGATCATACAGCTGGCTCTGGAGAGGAATCATGCTCCTACTCACGGATCAAAGACCTGGCCCTGGAGAGTAATCACGTTCCCAACCTGAGATCACACTCCTAGCCCTGCAGAGGGATCACGTTCCCACTCCGGGATGACAGAAGTGACCCTCGAGAGGGATCACATTCCCATTCCGGAAGCTCACACCTGGCACAGGTGTGGAATCAGGTTCCCACTCTGAGATCACACAGCTGGACCTGAAGAGGGATCACATTCACACTCCGGGATCACACACCTGGCCCAGAAGAGGGATCACATTCACACTCCGGGATCACACACCTGGCCCAGAAGAGGGATCACATTCACACTCCGGGATCACACACCTGGCCCAGGAGCGGGATCACGTTCCCACTCTGAGATCACACAGCTGGACCTGGACAGGGATCACGTTCCCAATCTGAGATCACACACCTGGCCCTGATGAGGAATCACATTCCCAATCTGAGATCACACACCTGGCCCTGTAGAGGGATCACGTTCCCAATCTGAGATGAGACACCTGGCCCTTAAGAGGAATAACGTTCCCATTCCGGAATCACACACCAAGCCCTGCAGAGGAATCACATTCCCACTCGAAGATCACAAACCTGGCCCTGGACAGGGATAACATTCCCAATCTGAGATCACACACATGGCCCTGGAGAGGAATCACATTCCCAGTCTGGGATCACACACCTGGCCCTGGAGCGGGATCACATTCCCACTCCGGGATCACACACCTGGCCCTGGAGAGGGATCACGTTCCCACTCTCAGATCACGCAGCAGGCCCTGGAGAGGAATCACATTCCCACTCTGGGATCATACACTTGCCCCGGAGAGGTATTACGTTCCCACTCTGTGATCATACACCGGGCCCAGAAGAGGAATCTCTTTCACATTACGGGATCACACACTTGGCAGTGCTGAGGAATCACTTTCCAACTCTGAGATCACACAACTAGACCTGGCCAGGGTCCACATTCCCACGCTGACATCACACAGCTGGACCTGGACAGGGATCACGTTCCGAATCTGACATCATACACCTGGTCCTGTAGGGGGATTACGTGCCCACTCCGGGATCATACACCTGGCCCTGGACAGGAATCACATTCCCACTCTGAGATCACACACATGGCCCTGGACAGGGATATCATTCCCAGTCTGAGATCACACACCTGGCTGTGGAAAGGAATCACATTCCCACTCTGAGATCACACACATGGCCCTGGACAGGAATCACATTCCCACTCTGAGATCACACACATGGCCCTGGACAGGGATATCATTCCCAGTCTGAGATCACACACCTGGCTGTGGAAAGGAATCACTTTCCCACTCCGGGATCACACACCTAGACCTGGCCAGGGTCCACATTCCACGCTGAGATCACACAGCTGGACCTGGACAGGGATCACGTTCCCAATCTGACATCATACACCTGGCCCTGTAGGGGGATTACGTGCCCACTCCAGGATCACACACCTGGCCCTGGAGAGGGATCACATTCCCACTCCGGGATCATACAGCTGGGTCTGGAGAGGAATCATGTTCCCACTCACGGATCAAAGACCTGGCCCTGGAGAGTAATCACGTTCCCAACCTGAGATCACACTCCTGGCCCTGGAGAGGGATCACGTTCCCACTCCGGGATGACAGAAGTGACCCTCGAGAGGGACCACATTCCCATTCCGGGAGCTCACACCTGGCACAGGTGAGGAATCACGTTCCCATTCCGGGATCATACACCTGGCCCAGAAGAGGGATCACATTCCCACTCTGAGATCACACACCTGGCCCTGGAGAGGAATCACATTCCCAATCTGAGATCACACACCTGGCCCTGGAGTGGAATCACGTTCCCACTCCAGGATCACAAACCCGGCCCTGGAGTGGGATCACATTCCCACTCCGGGATCACACACATGGCCCTGCGGAAGAATCACGATCCCAATCTGAGATCACACACCTGACCCAGGAGAGGGATCATGTTCCCATTCCGGGATTACACACCTCGTCCTGGACAGGAATCACGTTCCCTATCTGAGATCATACACCTGGCCCTGGAGAGGAATCACGTTCCCATTCCGGGATCACACACCTGGCACTGGACAGGAATCACATTCTCACTCTGATGTCACACACCTGGCCCAGGACAGGGATCACATTCTCACTCTGAGATCACACACTTGGCCCTGGAGAGGGATCAGATTTCCACTCTGAGATCATACACCTGGCCCGGGAAAGGAATCACGTTCCCACTCCGGGATCACACACCTCGCCCTGGAGAGGAATCATGTTCCCACTCTGAGATCAGACACCTGGCCCAGAAGAGGAATCACGTTTCCATTCCGGGATCACACACCAAGCCCTGTAGAGGAATCACGTTCCCACTCGAAGATCACACACCTGACCATGGACAGGGATCACATTCCCACTCTGAGATCACACACCTGGCTGTGGAAAGGAATCATGTTCCCACTCCGGGATCACACACCTGGCCCTGGAGAGGGATCACATTCCCACTCCGGGATCACACACCTGGCCCTGGAGAGGGATCACGTTCCCACTCTGAGATCACACACCAAGCCCTGGAGAGGAATCACATTCCCACTCTGGGATCACACACCGGGCCCAGAAGAGCAAACTCATTCGCATTACGGTATCACACACTTGGCCGTGGTGAGGAATCACTTTCCAGCTCTGAGATCACACACCTAGACCTGGCCAGGATCCACATTCCCACTCTGAGATCACACAGCTGGCCCTGGACAGGGATCACATTTCCACTCTGAGATCATACACCTGGCCCAGGAAAGGAATCATGTTCCCACTCTGAGATCACACACCTGGCCCTGGAGAGGAATCATGTTCCCACTCTGAGGTCACACACCTGGCCCTGGAGAGGGATCACATTCCCACTCTGGGATCATACACCTGGCCCGGGAAAGGAATCACGTTCCCACTCCGGGATCACACACCTCGCCCTGGAGAGGAATCATGTTCCCACTCTGAGATCAGACACCTGGCCCTGTAGAGGGATTACGTGCCCACTCCGGGATCACACACCTGGCCCTGGAGAGGGATCACATTCCCACTCCGGGATCATACAGCTGGCTCTGGAGAGGAATCATGTTCCTACTCACGGATCAAAGACCTGGCCCTGGAGAGTAATCACGTTCCCAACCTGAGATCACACTCCTAGCCCTGCAGAGGGATCACGTTCCCACTCCGGGATGACAGAAGTGACCCTCGAGAGGGATCACATTCCCATTCCGGAAGCTCACACCTGGCACAGGTGTGGAATCAGGTTCCCACTCTGAGATCACACACCTGGCCCAGAAGAGGGATCACATTCACACTCCGGGATCACACACCTGGCCCAGAAGAGGGATCACATTCACACTCCGGGATCACACACCTGGCCCAGAAGAGGGATCACATTCACACTCCGGGATCACACACCTGGCCCAGGAGCGGGATCACGTTCCCACTCTGAGATCACACAGCTGGACCTGGACAGGGATCACGTTCCCAATCTGAGATCACACACCTGGCCCTGATGAGGAATCACATTCCCAATCTGAGATCACACTCCTGGCCCTGTAGAGGGATCACGTTCCCAATCTGAGATGAGACACCTGGCCCTGGAGAGGAATCACGTTCCCATTCCGGGATCACACACCTGGCACTGGACAGGGATCACATTCTCACTCTGAGGTCACGCACCTCGCCCTGGGCAGGAATCACATTCCCTATATGAGATCATACACCTGGCCCTGGAGAGGGATCACATTCCCACTCAGGAATCAGACAACTGGCCCTGGAGAGGGATCACATTCAACTCGGGAATCACACACCTGGCCCTGGAGAGGGATCATGTTCCCACTCTGAGATCACACACCTCGCCCTGGAGAGGGATCACGTTCCCACTCTGAGATCAGACACCTGGCCCAGAAGAGGAATCACGTTTCCATTCCGGGATCACACACCAAGCCCTGTAGAGGAATCACGTTCCCACTCGAAGATCACACACCAAGCCCTGGAGAGGAATCACATTCCCACTCTGGGATCACACACCGGGCCCAGAAGAGCAAACTCATTCGCATTACGGTATCACACACTTGGCCGTGGTGAGGAATCACTTTCCAGCTCTGAGATCACACACCTAGACCTGGCCAGGATCCACATTCCCACTCTGAGATCACACAGCTGGCCCTGGACAGGGATCACATTTCCACTCTGAGATCACACACCTGGCCCAGGAAAGGAATCATGTTCCCACTCTGAGATCACACACCTGGCCCTGGAGAGGAATCATGTTCCCACTCTGAGGTCACACACCTGGCCCTGGAGAGGGATCACATTCCCACTCTGGGATCATACACCTGGCCCGGGAAAGGAATCACGTTCCCACTCCGGGATCACACACCTCGCCCTGGAGAGGAATCATGTTCCCACTCTGAGATCAGACACCTGGCCCTGTAGAGGGATTACGTGCCCACTCCGGGATCACACACCTGGCCCTGGAGAGGGATCACATTCCCACTCCGGGATAATACAGCTGGCCCAGAAGAGGGATCACGTTCCCACTCTGAGATCACACAGCTGGACCTGGAGAGGGATCACATTCCCATTCCGGAAGCTCACACCTGGCCCTGGAGAGGGATCAGGTTCCCACTCTGAGATCACACACCTGGCCCAGAAGAGGGATCACATTCACACTCCGGGATCACACACCTGGCCCAGGAGCGGGATCACGTTCCAACTCTGAGATCACACAGCTGGACCTGGACAGGGATCACGTTCCCAATCTGAGATCACACACCTGGCCCTGATGAGGAATCACATTCCCAATCTGAGATCACACACCTGGCCCTGTAGAGGGATCACGTTCCCAATCTGAGATGAGACACCTGGCCCTTAAGAGGAATAACGTTCCCATTCCGGAATCACACACCAAGCCCTGCAGAGGAATCACATTCCCACTCGAAGATCACAAACCTGGCCCTGGACAGGGATAACATTCCCAATCTGAGATCACACACATGGCCCTGGAGAGGAAACACATTCCCACTCCGGGATCACACACCTGGCCCTGGAGCGGGATCACATTCCCACTCCGGGATCACACACCTGGCCCTGGAGAGGGATCACGTTCCCACTCTCAGATCATGCAGCAGGCCCTGGAGAGGAATCACATTCCCACTCTGGGATCATACACTTGCCCCGGAGAGGTATTACGTTCCCACTCTGTGATCATACACCGGGCCCAGAAGAGGAATCTCTTTCACATTACGGGATCACACACTTGGCAGTGCTGAGGAATCACTTTCCAACTCTGAGATCACACAACTAGACCTGGCCAGGGTCCACATTCCCACGCTGACATCACACAGCTGGACCTGGACAGGGATCACGTTCCGAATCTGACATCATACATCTGGCCCTGTAGAGGGATTACGTGCCCACTCCGGGATCACACACCTGGCCCTGGAAAGGAATCACATTCCCACTCTGAGATCACACACATGGCCCTGGACAGGGATATCATTCCCAGTCTGAGATCACACACCTGGCTGTGGAAAGGAATCACTTTCCCACTCCGGGATCACACACCTAGACCTGGCCAGGGTCCACATTCCACGCTGAGATCACACAGCTGGACCTGGACAGGGATCACGTTCCCAATCTGACATCATACACCTGGCCCTGTAGGGGGATTACGTGCCCACTCCAGGATCACACACCTGGCCCTGGAGAGGGATCACATTCCCACTCCGGGATCATACAGCTGGGTCTGGAGAGGAATCATGTTCCCACTCACGGATCAAAGACCTGGCCCTGGAGAGTAATCACGTTCCCAACCTGAGATCACACTCCTGGCCCTGGAGAGGGATCACGTTCCCACTCCGGGATGACAGAAGTGACCCTCGAGAGGGACCACATTCCCATTCCGGGAGCTCACACCTGGCACAGGTGAGGAATCACGTTCCCATTCCGGGATCATACACCTGGCCCAGAAGAGGGATCACATTCCCACTCTGAGATCACACACCTGGCCCTGGAGAGGAATCACATTCCCAATCTGAGATCACACACCTGGCCCTGGAGTGGAATCACGTTCCCACTCCAGGATCACAAACCCGGCCCTGGAGTGGGATCACATTCCCACTCCGGGATCACACACATGGCCCTGCGGAAGAATCACGATCCCAATCTGAGATCACACACCTGACCCAGGAGAGGGATCATGTTCCCATTCCGGGATTACACACCTCGTCCTGGACAGGAATCACGTTCCCTATCCGAGATCATACACCTGGCCCTGGAGAGGAATCACGTTCCCATTCCGGGATCACACACCTGGCACTGGACAGGAATCACATTCTCACTCTGATGTCACACACCTGGCCCAGGACAGGGATCACATTCCCACTCTGAGATCACACACTTGGCCCTGGAGAGGGATCAGATTTCCACTCTGAGATCATACACCTGGCCCGGGAAAGGAATCACGTTCCCACTCCGGGATCACACACCTCGCCCTGGAGAGGAATCATGTTCCCACTCTGAGATCAGACACCTGGCCCAGAAGAGGAATCACGTTTCCATTCCGGGATCACACACCAAGCCCTGTAGAGGAATCACGTTCCCACTCGAAGATCACACACCTGACCATGGACAGGGATAACATTTCCACTCTGAGATCACACACCTGGCTGTGGAAAGGAATCACGTTCCCACTCTGAGATCACACACCTGGCTGTGGAAAGGAATCACGTTCCCACTCTGAGATCACACACCTGGCTGTGGAAAGGGATCACATTCCCACTCTGAGATCACACACCTGGCCCTGGAGAGGAATCACGTTCCCAATCTGAGATCACACACCTGAACATGTACAGGGATAACATTCCCACCTTGAGATCGCACAGCCGGCTCTGGAGAGGAATCACGTTCCCATTCCGGGATCACACACCTGGCCCTGGAGCGGGATCACATTCCGACTCTGAGATCACACACCTGGTCGTGGAGAGGGATCACATTCCCACTCTGGGATCACAAACCCGGCCCTGGAGTGGAATCACGTTCCCACTCCAGGATCACAAACCCGGCCCTGGAGTGGGATCACATTCCCACTCCGGGATCACACACATGGCCCTGCGGAAGAATCACGATCCCAATCTGAGATCACACACCTGACCCAGGAGAGGGATCATGTTCCCATTCCGGGATTACACACCTCGTCCTGGACAGGAATCACGTTCCCTATCTGAGATCATACACCTGGCCCTGGAGAGGAATCACGTTCCCATTCCGGGATCACGCACCTCGCCCTGGACAGGAATCACATTCCCTATATGAGATCATACACCTGGCACAGGAGAGGAATCACGTTCCCTCTCTGAGATTACACACCTGGCCCTGGAGAGGAATCACGTTCCCATTCCGGGATCACGCACCTCGCCCTGGACAGGAATCACATTCCCTATATGAGATCATACACCTGGCACAGGAGAGGAATCACGTTCCCTCTCTGAGATTACACACCTGGCCCTGGAGAGGAATCACGTTCCCATTCCGGGATCACGCACCTCGCCCTGGACAGGAATCACATTCCCTATATGAGATCATACACCTGGCCCTGGGGAGGAATCACATTCCCAGTCGGGGATCACACACCTGGTCCTGGAGAGGGATCACGTTCCCATTCCAGGAACACATACCTTGCCCTGGACAGGAATCACATTCCCACTCTGATGTCACACAGCTGGTCCTGGAGAGAAATCACATTCCCACTCTGAGATCACACACCTGGCACTGGAGAGGAATCACATTCCCACTCTGGGATCACACACCTGGCCCTGGAGAGGGATCACATTTCCACTCTGAGATCATACACATGGCCCGGGAAAGGAATCACGTTCCCACTCCGGGATCACACACCTGACCTTGGAGAGGAATCACATTCCCAATCCAGGATCACACAGCTGGCCCTGGAGAGGGATCACATTCTCAATCCGGGATCACACACCTGGCCCAGGACTGGTATCACATTCCCACTCTGGAATCAGACACCTGGCCCTGGAGAGGAATCACATTCCCACTCCGAGATCACACACCTGGCCCTGCAGAGGAATCACGTTCCCAATCTGAGATCACACACCTGAACATGTACAGGGATAACATTCCCACCTTGAGATCGCACAGCCGGCTCTGGAGAGGAATCACGTTCCCATTCCGGGATCACACACCTGGCCCTGGAGCGGGATCACATTCCGACTCTGAGATCACACACCTGGTCGTGGAGAGGGATCACATTCCCACTCTGGGATCATACACTTGCCCCGGAGAGGTATTACGTTCCCACTCTGTGATCATACACCGGGCCCAGAAGAGGAATCTCTTTCACATTACGAGATCACACACTTGGCCGTGGTGAGGAATCACTTTCCAACTCTGAGATCACACAACTAGACCTGGCCAGGGTCCACATTCCCACGCTGACATCACACAGCTGGACCTGGACAGGGATCACGTTCCCAATCTGATATCACATACCTGGCCCTGTAGAGGGATTACGTGCCCACTCCGGGATCACACACATGGCCCTGTAGAGGGATCACGTTCTCACTCGAAGATCACACAACTGGCACTGGACAGGGATAACATTCCCACTCTGAGATCACACACCTGAACCAGGAGAGGGATCACATTCCCACTCCAGGATCACACACCTGGCCCTGGTGAGGAATCACATTCCCACTCGGGGATCACACACCTGGCCCAGGAGAGGAATCACATTTCCACTCTGGGATCACACAGCTGGCCCTGGAGAGGAATCACAATCCCACTCTGAGATCACACACCTGGCTCTGGAGAGGAATCACGTTCCCACTCCCGGATCAAACACCTAGCCCTGGTGAGTAATCACATTCCCAATCTGAGATCACACTCCTGGCCCTGTAGAGGGATCACGTTCCCACTGCGGGATAACACCCATGACCCTTGAGAGGAATCACATTCCCATTCCAGGAGCTCACACCTGGCACAGGAGAGGAATCACGTTCCCACTCTGAGATCACACACCTGGCCCTGGAGAGGAATCAGATTCCCACTCTGCGATCACACACATGACCCTCGAGAGGAATCACATTCCCATTCCGGGATCACACACCTGACCCAGGAGAGGGATCACATTCCCACTCCGGGATCACACACCTGGCCATGGAGAGGGATCACATTCCCACTCTGAGGTGACACACCTGGCCCAGGAACGGGATCACGTTCCCACTCTGAGATCACACATCTGGCCCTGGAGAGGGATCACATTCCCACTCCGGGTTCACACACCTGGCCATGGAGAGGAATCACATACCCACTCTGAGTTGACACACCTGGCCCAGGAGCGGGATCACGTTCCCATTCCGGGATCACACACCTGGCCCTGCGGAAGAATCAAGTTCCACATCTGAGATCACACACCGGGCCCAGGAGCGGGATCACGTTCCCACTCTGAGATCACACACCTGTCTAGACAGGGAATCCAGTTGTCTGCAATTATGCACCTACATCACTCTGGCTGCTGTGGTCACCCCTTCTGCAATTAACTCCCCTGATATCTCACATTTGCTTCTCTCTGAGCAGCTTTTATCTGGGCCCCACTCCCCTCCCAGCATCCCGTCATCCTCTGTCCCCACTGCTGCCATCGGGAGGAGGTCGGTGTGTCACTCCACTGGTTTCAGGTACAGTTATTACCTTCAAGTGCAGGGCACCCGAACTGAAACTGACTCATAAAGAATGCACACACTTTATTGTTATTATTTTTGCATTTGTACAGTTTGTCTACTTTTACATATTGGTTGTTTGCCTAGCTTTGTGGTTGTTCGTTGATTGTATTATGTTTTTTGGTGTCTACTCTGAATGCACACAAGTAAATGAATCTCTGTGTGGCAGACGGTGACACGTTGGGATTTTGATTTTAAATTTACTGACTGTGAGTCATCATTGGCCGGCTGTTTGCCCAGAGCGGCCAGCACAATCGACCAGTCTGCATTTGTCTGGTACCTTGAAATGAGGAGGGCATCGGGAAGAGATTTTCAAATTAAATTTTGTACCAAGACACATATGTAGGTGGTTTGAAAGGAGGAGAGAGGGGTGGGGAGGGGATTCCAGAGGCTAGGGCTTTTCCTAGTGCTTTAGTAGTTCAAGCTGAGCTATGATTCATTTCCACCACCTCTCCAGTCACATCTCCGCAGGTCTCCCACACCATCCCTTGAGGCCAGGGACAACAGGCCTGGTTGCTGGACAGCTGAGTCTTTCACTGAAGGGCGATATCTCATAAGCAGCGTTTTTTTCACTCTTGTACCAGGGCGTGGCATGTCGCCCTGAGAAGGTGAATCAAGTCCTAAACCACTGCAATGGGCTGAGGGAGGCAAATTGAAGATCTTTATATCTGGTATGGCAACCCCAACGGGGATTCTAACCAGCAAGTCATCACATTCGAAGCCATTGTCATCATCAACAGTCTGGGTGTGGCTCCTGACCAGAATCTCAAATGGGGCAGCCACGTTAGCAATACGGTTACTTCATTCATTTATTTATGTACACAGTGTGGAACAGGCTCTCCCAGCACCACCTACAACCCACCTATTTAACCCTAGCCTAATCGCCATATAATTTACCATGATCAATTAACCTACTAACCAGCAGCTCTTTGGACTGTGGGAGGAAACCAGAGCACCTGGAGGAAACCCACACAGTTATGGGGAGAACATACAATCTCCTTACAGGCAACAGCGGGAAATGAACCCAGGTCATTGGCCCTGTACTGCTATGCTACCCTATCAACCAAGATCAGATTCGAGGCCAGGTATCCCAGAGTGAGTGACTCCCTCCCTCCTGATGCACCAAGGCAGACCTTACCTGACGGGCTGAATGGCCTAATTCTTACGATCTCACCATGATCTACCATTCAGGAGCTTCATGGAGCACCCTCCATATCCTGGTTGTCTGAAATTCTACCAACAGTCAGATAGCTTGACATCAGCCAAGGCAAAGCAGCCTGCCAGACTAGTTCTTCATCCACCATCCTAAACATTCCTCCCCTCCATCGCCAGCTCACCGTGACCACACTGTCACCATCCTAAATGTCCCTACCCACCATCGCCAGCTCACCGTGACCACACTGTCACCATCCTAAACATTCCTCCCCACCATCGCCAGCTCACTGTGACCACACTGTCACCATCCTAGATGTCCTTACCCACCATCGCCAGCTCACCGTGACCACACTGTCACCATCCTAAACATTCCTCCCCTCCATCGCCAGCTCACCGTGATCACACTGTCACCATCCTAAATGTCCCTACACACCATCGCCAGCTCACCGTGACCACACTGTCACCATCCTAAACATTCCTCCCCTCCATCGCCAGCTCACCGTGATCGCACTGTCACCATCCTAAATGTCCCTACCCACCATCGCCAGCTCACTGTGACCACACTGTCACCATCCTAGATGTCCTTACCCACCATCGCCAGCTCACCGTGACCACACTGTCACCATCCTAAATGTCCCTACCCACCATCGCCAGCTCACCGTGACCACACTGTCACCATCCTAAATGTCCCTACCCACCATCGCCAGCTCACCGTGACCACACTGTCACCATCCTAAATGTCCCTACCCACCATCGCCAGCTCACCGTGACCACACTGTCACCATCCTAAATGTCCCTACCCACCATCGCCAGCTCACCGTGACCGCACTGTCACCATCCTAAATGTCCCTACCCACCATCGCCAGCTCACCGTGACCACACTGTCACCATCCTAAACATTCCTCCCCTCCATCGCCAGCTCACCGTGACCACACTGTCACCATCCTAAATGTCCCTACCCACCATCGCCAGCTCACCGTGACCACACTGTCACCATCCTAAAGGTTCCTCCCCTCCATCGCCAGCTCACCGTGACCACACTGTCACCATCCTAAACATTCCTCCTCTCCATCGCCAGCTCACCGTGACCACACTGTCACCATCCTAAACGTTCCTCCCCTCCATCGCCAGCTCACCGTGACCACACTGTCACCATCCTAAATGTCCCTACCCACCATCGCCAGCTCACCGTGACCACACTGTCACCATCTTAAATGTCCCTACCCACCATCGCCAGCTCAACGTGACCACACTGTCACCATCCTAAACATTCCTCCCCTCCATCGCCAGCTCACCGTGACCACACTGTCACCATCCTAAATGTCCCTACCCACCATCGCCAGCTCACCGTGACCACACTGTCACCATCCTAAATGTCCCTACCCACCATCGCCAGCTCACCATGACCACACTGTCACCATCCTAAACGTTCCTCCCCTCCATCGCCAGCTCACCGTGACCACACTGTCACCATCCTAAACATTCCTCCCCTCCATCGCCAGCTCACCGTGACCACACTGTCACCATCCTAAATGTCCCTACCCACCATCGCCAGCTCACCGTGACCACACTGTCACCATCCTAAATGTCCCTACCCACCATTGCCAGCTCACCGTGACCACACTCTCACCATCCTAAACGTTCCTCCCCTCCATTGCCAGCTCACCGTGACCACACTGTCACCATCCTAAATGTATCTACCCACCATCGCCAGCTCACCGTGACCACACTGTCACCATCCTAAATGTCCCTACCCACCATCGCCAGCTCACCGTGACCACACTGTCACCATCCTAAACATTCCTCCCCTCCATCGCCAGCTCACCGTGACCACACTGTCACCATCCTAAACATTCCTCCCCTCCATCGCCAGCTCACCGTGGCCACTCTGTCACCATCCTAAACGTTCCTCCCCTCCATCGCCAGCTCAGGGTGACCACACTGTCACCATCCTAAACATTCCTCCCCTCCATCGCCAGCTCACCGTGACCACACTGTCACCATCCTAAATTTCCCTACCCACCATCGCCAGCTCACCGTGACCACACTGTCACCATCCTAAATGTCCCTACCCACCATCGCCAGCTCACCATGACCACACTGTCACCATCCTAAATGTCCCTACCCACCATCGCCAGCTCACCGTGACCACACTGTCACCATCCTAAATGTCCCTACGCACCATCGCCAACTCACCATGACCACACTGTCACCATCCTAAACATTCCTCCCCTCCATCGCCAGCTCACCGTGACCACACTGTCACCATCCTAAATGTCCCTACCCACCATCGCCAGCTCACTGTGACCACACTGTCACCATCCTAAACGTTCCTCCCCTCCATCGCCAGCTCACCATGACCACACTGTCACCATCCTAAATGTCCCTCCCCACCATCGCCAGCTCACTGTGACCACACTGTCACCATCCTAAATGTCCCTACCCACCATCGCCAGCTCACCGTCACCACACTGTCACCATCCTAAACATTCCTCCCCTCCATCGCCAGCTCACCGTGACCACACTGTCACCATCCTAAATGTCCCTACCCACCATCGCCAGCTCACCGTGACCACACTGTCACCATCCTAAATGTCCCTACCCACCATCGCCAGCTCACCGTGACCACACTGTCACCATCCTAAACATTCCTCCCCTCCATCGCCAGCTCACCGTGACCACACTGTCACCATCCTAAATGTCCCTACCCACCATCGCCAGCTCACCGTGACCACACTGTCACCATCCTAAATGTCCCTAGCCACCATTGCCAGCTCACCGTGACCACACTGTCACCATCCTAAATGTCCCTACCCACCATCGCCAGCTCACCGTGACCACACTGTCACCATCCTAAATGTCCCTACCCACCATCGCCAGCTCACCGTGACCACACTGTCACCATCCTAAATGTCCCTACCCACCATCGCCAGCTCACCGTGACCACACTGTCACCATCCTAAACATTCCTCCCCTCCATCGCCAGCTCACCGTGACCACACTGTCACCATCCTAAATGTCCCTACCCACCATCGCCAGCTCACCGTGACCACACTGTCACCATCCTAAATGTCCCTACCCACCATCGCCAGCTCACCGTGACCGCACTGTCACCATCCTAAATGTCCCTACCCACCATCGCCAGCTCACCGTGACCACACTGTCACCATCCTAAACATTCCTCCCCTCCATCGCCAGCTCACCGTGACCACACTGTCACCATCCTAAATGTCCCTACCCACCATCGCCAGCTCACCGTGACCACACTGTCACCATCCTAAACGTTCCTCCCCTCCATCGCCAGCTCACCGTGACCACACTGTCACCATCCTAAACATTCCTCCTCTCCATCGCCAGCTCACCGTGACCACACTGTCACCATCCTAAACGTTCCTCCCCTCCATCGCCAGCTCACCGTGACCACACTGTCACCATCCTAAATGTCCCTACCCACCATCGCCAGCTCACCGTGACCACACTGTCACCATCTTAAATGTCCCTACCCACCATCGCCAGCTCAACGTGACCACACTGTCACCATCCTAAACATTCCTCCCCTCCATCGCCAGCTCACCGTGACCACACTGTCACCATCCTAAATGTCCCTACCCACCATCGCCAGCTCACCGTGACCACACTGTCACCATCCTAAATGTCCCTACCCACCATCGCCAGCTCACCGTGACCACACTGTCACCATCCTAAACATTCCTTCCCTCCATCGCCAGCTCACCGTGAACACACTGTCACCATCCTAAACATTCCTCCCCTCCATCGCCAGCTCACCGTGACCACTCTGTCACCATCCTAAACGTTCCTCCCCTCCATCGCCAGCTCAGGGTGACCACACTGTCACCATACTAAACATTCCTCCGCTCCATCGCCAGCTCACCGTGACCACACTGTCACCATCCTAAATGTCCCTACCCACCATCGCCAGCTCACCGTGACCACACTGTCACCATCCTAAATGTCCCTACCCACCATCGCCAGCTCACCGTAACCACACTGTCACCATCCTAAATTTCCCTACCCACCATCGCCAGCTCACCGTGACCACACTGTCACCATCCTAAATGTCCCTACCCACCATTGCCAGCTCACCGTGACCACACTGTCACCATCCTAAATGTCCCTACCCACCATCGCCAGCTCACCATGACCACACTGTCACCATCCTAAACGTTCCTCCCCTCCATCGCCAGCTCACCGTGACCACACTGTCACCATCCTAAACATTCCTCCCCTCCATCGCCAGCTCACCGTGACCACACTGTCACCATCCTAAATGTCCCTACCCACCATCGCCAGCTCACCGTGACCACACTGTCACCATCCTAAATGTCCCTACCCACCATTGCCAGCTCACCGTGACCACACTCTCACCATCCTAAACGTTCCTCCCCTCCATTGCCAGCTCACCGTGACCACACTGTCACCATCCTAAATGTATCTACCCACCATCGCCAGCTCACCGTGACCACACTGTCACCATCCTAAATGTCCCTACCCACCATCGCCAGCTCACCGTGACCACACTGTCACCATCCTAAACATTCCTCCCCTCCATCGCCAGCTCACCGTGACCACACTGTCACCATCCTAAACATTCCTCCCCTCCATCGCCAGCTCACCGTGGCCACTCTGTCACCATCCTAAACGTTCCTCCCCTCCATCGCCAGCTCAGGGTGACCACACTGTCACCATCCTAAACATTCCTCCCCTCCATCGCCAGCTCACCGTGACCACACTGTCACCATCCTAAATTTCCCTACCCACCATCGCCAGCTCACCGTGACCACACTGTCACCATCCTAAATGTCCCTACCCACCATCGCCAGCTCACCATGACCACACTGTCACCATCCTAAATGTCCCTACCCACCATCGCCAGCTCACCGTGACCACACTGTCACCATCCTAAATGTCCCTACGCACCATCGCCAACTCACCATGACCACACTGTCACCATCCTAAACATTCCTCCCCTCCATCGCCAGCTCACCGTGACCACACTGTCACCATCCTAAATGTCCCTACCCACCATCGCCAGCTCACTGTGACCACACTGTCACCATCCTAAACGTTCCTCCCCTCCATCGCCAGCTCACCATGACCACACTGTCACCATCCTAAATGTCCCTACCCACCATCGCCAGCTCACCGTGAACACACTGTCACCATCCTAAATGTCCCTACCCACCATCGCCAGCTCACCGTGACCACACTGTCACCATCCTAAATGTCCCTACCCACCATCGCCAGCTCACCATGACCACACTGTCACCATCCTAAACATTCCTCCCCTCCATCGCCAGCTCACCGTGACCACACTGTCACCATCCTAAATGTCCCTACCCACCATCGCCAGCTCACCGTGACCACACTGTCACCATCCTAAACGTTCCTCCCCACCATCGCCAGCTCACCATGACCACACTGTCACCATCCTAAACATTCCTCCCCTCCATCGCCAGCTCACCGTGACCACACTGTCACCATCCTAAACATTCCTCCCCTCCATCGCCAGCTCACCGTGACCACACTGTCACCATCCTAAATGTCCCAACCCACCATCGCCAGCTCACCGTGACCACACTGTCACCATCCTAAATGTCCCTACCCACCATCGCCAGCTCACCATGACCACACTGTCACCATCCTAAATGTCCCTACCCACCATCGCCAGCTCACCATGACCACACTGTCACCATCCTAAATGTCCCTACCCACCATCGCCAGCTCACCGTGACCACACTATCACCATCCTAAATGTCCCTACCCACCATCGCCAGCTCCCCGTGACCACACTGTCACCATCCTAAATGTCCCTACCCACCATCGCCAGCTCACCGTGACCACACTGTCACCATCCTAAATGTCCCTACCCACCATCGCCAGCTCACCGTGACCACACTGTCACCATCCTAAACGTTCCTCCCCTCCATCGCCAGCTCACCATGACCACACTGTCACCATCCTAAATGTCCCTACCCACCATCGCCAGCTCACCGTGACCACACTGTCACCATCCTAAATGTCCCTACCCACCATCGCCAGCTCACCGTGACCACACTGTCACCATCCTAAACATTCCTCCCCTCCATCGCCAGCTCACCGTGACCACACTGTCACCATCCTAAATGTCCCTACCCACCATCGCCAGCTCACCATGACCACACTGTCACCATCCTAAACATTCCTCCCCTGCATCGCCAGCTCACCGTGACCACACTGTCACCATCCTAAACATTCCTCCCCTCCATCGCCAGCTCACCGTGACCACACTGTCACCATCCTAAATGTCCCTACCCACCATCGCCAGCTCACCGTGACCACACTGTCACCATCCTAAATGTCCCTACCCACCATCGCCAGCTCACCGTGACCACACTGTCACCATCCTAAACATTCCTCCCCTCCATCGCCAGCTCACCGTGACCACACTGTCACCATCCTAAATGTCCCTACCCACCATCGCCAGCTCACCATGACCACACTGTCACCATCCTAAACATTCCTCCCCTCCATCGCCAGCTCACCGTGACCACACTGTCACCATCCTAAACATTCCTCCCCTCCATCGCCAGCTCACCGTGACCACACTGTCACCATCCTAAATGTCCCTACCCACCATCGCCAGCTCACCGTGACCACACTGTCACCATCCTAAATGTCCCTACCCACCATCGCCAGCTCACCGTGACCACACTGTCACCATCCTAAACATTCCTCCCCTCCATCGCCAGCTCACCGTGACCACACTGTCACCATCCTAAACATTCCTCCCCTCCATCGCCAGCTCACCGTGACCACACTGTCACCATCCTAAATGTCCCTACCCACCATCGCCAGCTCACCGTGACCACACTGTCACCATCCTAAATGTCCCTACCCACCATCGCCGGCTCACCGTGACCACACTGTCACCATCCTAAACATTCCTCCCCTCCATCGCCAGCTCACCGTGACCACACTGTCACCATCCTAAACATTCCTCCCCTCCATCGCCTGCTCACCGTAACCACACTGTCACCATCCTAAACATTCCTCCCCTCCATTGCCAGCTCACCGTGACCACACTGTCACCATCCTAAATGTCCCTACCCACCATCGCCAGCTCACCGTGACCACACTGTCACCATCCTAAACATTCCTCCCCTCCATCGCCAGCTCACCGTGACCACACTGTCACCATCCTAAATGTCCCTACCCACCATCGCCAGCTCACCGTGACCACACTGTCACCATCCTAAACATTCCTCCCCTCCATCGCCAGCTCACCGTGACCACACTGTCACCATCCTAAACATTCCTCCCCTCCATCGCCAGCTCACCGTGACCACACTGTCACCATCCTAAATGTCCCTACCCACCATCGCCAGCTCACCGTGACCACACTGTCACCATCCTAAATGTCCCTACCCACCATCGCCAGCTCACCGTGACCACACTGTCACCATCCTAAACATTCCTCCCCTCCATCGCCAGCTCACCGTGACCACACTGTCACCATCCTAAACATTCCTCCCCTCCATCGCCAGCTCACCGTGACCACACTGTCACCATCCTAAATGTCCCAACCCACCATCGCCAGCTCACCGTGACCACACTGTCACCATCCTAAATGTCCCTACCCACCATCGCCAGCTCACCATGACCACACTGTCACCATCCTAAATGTCCCTACCCACCATCGCCAGCTCACCATGACCACACTGTCACCATCCTAAATGTCCCTACCCACCATCGCCAGCTCACCGTGACCACACTATCACCATCCTAAATGTCCCTACCCACCATCGCCAGCTCCCCGTGACCACACTGTCACCATCCTAAATGTCCCTACCCACCATCGCCAGCTCACCGTGACCACACTGTCACCATCCTAAATGTCCCTACCCACCATCGCCAGCTCACCGTGACCACACTGTCACCATCCTAAACGTTCCTCCCCTCCATCGCCAGCTCACCATGACCACACTGTCACCATCCTAAATGTCCCTACCCACCATCGCCAGCTCACCGTGACCACACTGTCACCATCCTAAATGTCCCTACCCACCATCGCCAGCTCACCGTGACCACACTGTCACCATCCTAAACATTCCTCCCCTCCATCGCCAGCTCACCGTGACCACACTGTCACCATCCTAAATGTCCCTACCCACCATCGCCAGCTCACCATGACCACACTGTCACCATCCTAAACATTCCTCCCCTGCATCGCCAGCTCACCGTGACCACACTGTCACCATCCTAAACATTCCTCCCCTCCATCGCCAGCTCACCGTGACCACACTGTCACCATCCTAAATGTCCCTACCCACCATCGCCAGCTCACCGTGACCACACTGTCACCATCCTAAATGTCCCTACCCACCATCGCCAGCTCACCGTGACCACACTGTCACCATCCTAAACATTCCTCCCCTCCATCGCCAGCTCACCGTGACCACACTGTCACCATCCTAAATGTCCCTACCCACCATCGCCAGCTCACCATGACCACACTGTCACCATCCTAAACATTCCTCCCCTCCATCGCCAGCTCACCGTGACCACACTGTCACCATCCTAAACATTCCTCCCCTCCATCGCCAGCTCACCGTGACCACACTGTCACCATCCTAAATGTCCCTACCCACCATCGCCAGCTCACCGTGACCACACTGTCACCATCCTAAATGTCCCTACCCACCATCGCCAGCTCACCGTGACCACACTGTCACCATCCTAAACATTCCTCCCCTCCATCGCCAGCTCACCGTGACCACACTGTCACCATCCTAAACATTCCTCCCCTCCATCGCCAGCTCACCGTGACCACACTGTCACCATCCTAAATGTCCCTACCCACCATCGCCAGCTCACCGTGACCACACTGTCACCATCCTAAATGTCCCTACCCACCATCGCCGGCTCACCGTGACCACACTGTCACCATCCTAAACATTCCTCCCCTCCATCGCCAGCTCACCGTGACCACACTGTCACCATCCTAAACATTCCTCCCCTCCATCGCCTGCTCACCGTAACCACACTGTCACCATCCTAAACATTCCTCCCCTCCATTGCCAGCTCACCGTGACCACACTGTCACCATCCTAAATGTCCCTACCCACCATCGCCAGCTCACCGTGACCACACTGTCACCATCCTAAACATTCCTCCCCTCCATCGCCAGCTCACCGTGACCACACTGTCACCATCCTAAATGTCCCTACCCACCATCGCCAGCTCACCGTGACCACACTGTCACCATCCTAAACATTCCTCCCCTCCATCGCCAGCTCACCGTGACCACACTGTCACCATCCTAAACATTCCTCCCCTCCATCGCCAGCTCACCGTGACCACACTGTCACCATCCTAAATGTCCCTACCCACCATCGCCAGCTCACCGTGACCACACTGTCACCATCCTAAATGTCCCTACCCACCATCGCCAGCTCACCGTGACCACACTGTCACCATCCTAAACATTCCTCCCCTCCATCGCCAGCTCACCGTGACCACACTGTCACCATCCTAAACATTCCTCCCCTCCATCGCCTGCTCACCGTAACCACACTGTCACCACCCTAAACATTCCTCCCCTCCATTGCCAGCTCACCGTAACCACACTGTCACCATCCTAAACATTCCTCCCCTCCATTGCCAGCTCACCGTGACCACACTGTCACCATCCTAAATGTCCCTACCCACCATCGCCAGCTCACCGTGACCACACTGTCACCATCCTAAACATTCCTCCCCTCCATCGCCAGCTCACCGTGACCACACTGTCACCATCCTAAATGTCCCTACCCACCATCGCCAGCTCACTGTGACCACACTGTCACCATCCTAAATGTCCCTACCCACCATCGCCAGCTCACCGTGACCACACTGTCACCATCCTAAACATTCCTCCCCTCCATCGCCAGCTCACCGTGACCACACTGTCACCATCCTAAATGTCCCTACCCACCATTGCCAGCTCACCGTGACCACACTGTCACCATCCTAAACATTCCTCCCCTCCATCGCCAGCTCACCGTGACCACACTGTCACCATCCTAAATGTCCCTACCCACCATCGCCAGCTCACCGTGACCACACTGTCACCATCCTAAATGTCCCTACCCACCATCGCCAGCTCACCGTGACCACACTGTCACCACCAACAAAATAATCACCCTGGATATTCCAGCAACATCTTCCTAACTTCACTGCAAAGGAGGAAGCTGCAGGGAGCTCTTATAGAAGTATACAAGATTATTGGGGGTATAAATAGGGTAAATCCAAGCATGATTTTCCCCTCAGGTTGAGGGAGACAATTGTAGACCATAGGACAAGGGTAACAGGTGAAATATTTAAGGGGAATCTGAGAGGGAACTTCTTGGGTGGTGGATGTGGGTTCATTTGTAACATTTTGGTTTGGATAGGTACATGGATGAGAGGGGTCTGAACTGGGTGCAAACAGATGAGATTGGCAGGAGACCAAGCTAGCATAGCCTAGACAGACCAAAGGGCCTGTTTCCATGCAGTACTGCTCTATGACTCTATCCTCGCCCAACCTCTACCACGAGACAGGACCAGGGCAGTAGCCAGGTGGGTAGCTCCAGCAGTGGCAGGCTTCCCCTTCCTTCATTACTGCTGACCCTCCCCTATTGTGTCACCTCCACCCAAAGGATCTCAGATGTTCAAGAAGGCGGCTCACCACCGCCTGTAAACTATGTCCAAGCAGGAACTCAGATGCTATGCTCTTTGCCACAGCCTCTACCCTGAAGGAGATTAACAGGATACGTACATTAATTTAGACAGTAGGATTTTACTCAGGAAATGGAATTGGAATTGGTTTGTTATTGTTTTCATTAGTCAAGGTGTAAGAGATCGCATGGAGAAGGTAGGAGACTGGCGCTGACAGGGAAATGGATCAGCCAAATGATGGAGCAGACTCCATGGGATGAAAGACCTAGATCTACTCCGATAGCTTATGGTCTCATGGTCTTGTATCTGCCATACAGTGCTGCACTCCGATCAGGATAGCGTGACAGCACAACACTATTACAGCTCAGGGCATCGGAGTTCAGAGTTCAATCCCAGTGAACTCTGTAAGGAGTTTGTACATCTGCCCCATGTGAAGGCAAACGTGAAGGCCTCCTCCAAGTGCTCCAGTTGCCCCTCACGGTATTAACTGGCCATTGCAGGGTTAAATCGGTGGGTTGCCAGCAGAATGGTTCGAAGGGCCTGTCCGCACTGTAGCTTTAATTAAGTAACTAAATAAAATCAGTTCATTGCATTGAGGCACAGTAATACAAGGTAAAACAATAACAAAGCTCCAGAGAAAGTGCAAACAATATGACCACAGTGAGGTAGATTGTGAGGTCATGTGCTTATTGCATAGGAAAGTTCTTCACAGGAAGTGAAAAATATAAATACAACAGCCAGACCAGATACATGCCAAAGAAAAAGGGTTGATCTGTTTAGACAAGGACCGATAAGCCGGCCTCTGGTTGATTCTCACCTTCATGAGGACGGACTCCGTCAACTTCTCGCGGTTTACAATCTTTACTGCAACCTTTTGCCCCGTGATGCAGTGAATGCCGAGCTTCACTAGCCCTGGAACGATAGAGAGAAGAGAAACACTGGTAACTTAGTCAGCTACGCAGGTTTTGAATATTGCATGTCCAGAATTTACTGCCTGGCCCTAACAACCTTGGGAAGGTGGCATGAAGCCATCTTGAGTCTCTCAGAAATGGAGGATGTGTGGTTGAAAAAGGGGAGGAGAGACAGAGATTATTATTGTTTGAGTCGTGGAACAATTCAACACAAGTACAGGCCCTTCAGTGGAAGAACGGATCACAGGATCAACCAAGATCTGATTGAAGGCAGGTGGAGGCTTGAGGGAATGTGCGATCTACGCCTGATCCTTTCTCTTAAATCGACAGCTACTCCAGCTAGCTCCACTTTCTCAGTGACCTCCCACATCCCGTATGAGAGTTGCTGCTGGCTATCTTCTGCTTCACATTTTATTCATTTTATTTTTAAATATTAACATACTTTAACAGCATCTATGTGTCCCTTAGTGCTGTCAATAGGGTGTGGATGATCTCAGACATCACGGGCGTTGTTTCTATATTACGTAAACAACACGCTTCAATGTTCTGCAACAGAGAATTTGTTACAGCTCAAAGAGAGCAGGAAAGACCTTGGTCCAACACCTCTTCTGTTCAGCAAGGTGCCTCGATGTCTGTGCTTTGCTCTGGAGCGAGACTGAAACCCACACCCTTCTGATTCATAAGACAAAGAAGCAGAATGAGACCATTCAGCCCATCGAGTCAGTTACACCATTCCATCGTGGGTGATTTATTTTCTCTTTCAATCCCATTCACCTACCTTCCTCCATATTAACTGTACCCAATGACTTGGCCTCCACAGCCATCTGTGACAAATGAATTGCACAGATTCACAGCCCTCTTGCTAAAGATCCCTCTTCATCTCTGTTCCAGAAAGACTTCTTCATATTCAGACGCTGTGCACTATTGGAAACATGCTCTCCACATTCACTCTACCTAGGCCTTTGCACATTCAGTGTTTCAAAGAGATCCCCACCCCACCCCATTACTCCTCTAGACTCCGGCAGGTCTCCTCATCTTTCCAAACCATATTGTATCTGTTTCCTAGACAACACAGAGCAGGATTTATGGAAAATTATTTAAATAAAATTGGAGAAGGGAAATCTTTGAGATGTCTTCAGAAGCAACATTGTGTGTTGCCAGATGAACCATGGAGAACATTCTGACAGGTTGCAACATGCCCTGGTCTCCAATGCAAGGCATCAGAAAAATCTGTAAACTCAACTAACTCTTATCATGTTCATGAGTCGCCCCACCATCGAAGCCACCTTCAAAAGGAATTGCCCTCTTCTCAGTACTACCATCGGGGTGGACATACTGCAAGACACACATTAGGGGGAGATTCTTCCTTTCCACCATCAGTTTTCTGAATAGTCCATGAACACAAAAACACTATGCAGCTATCTTGCTCTCTTTTGCACCACGTATTACGTTTGTTTGTAATTATTGCTGCTGAAAATCAACAGATTGAACATCCACCATCTGAAATTCCAGAATCTGAATTTTTTATTCAGTGCTGACATAATGTCACAAAAGGGAAAATTCTACAAGGCACAAGGTTCCTAGGTCATGTGCTGGTCTCTGCACACCAGACAGTTCTGAGAAGAGAGCTCACTTATGTAATGAACAGAAGTTAATGAAAAAATAGAAAACCACTGCATAAAGTGAAAAATGAAGATCTCGATTGTATATTGAAAGAGTGGATTCATCAGTGTCGGAGTGAACAAGTGCTGCATCAGTACATACACGTGATGAACAAGTGTAAGCAAAGACTGCTTACAGTAGCACAAAAATTCAGAGTCATAAATGATAGCAATATCAAGCTATTTCATTATACAGTACATTCCAAATTCCAAAGGAGTCCAAAGCATGAAGCACCTCCAGCTCCAAGCACCTTGGATAAGAGGCACTCCACCAGCACAATGATTTGCAACACTCAAAAACTATGGAACAGTGCTGGTCAAATTCAAAAACATTCCATCTCTTCTTATCATCTCCTTATAATTTTTGCTCTGGAATGAAAAGTGTTATGGTTTGGCAAATAAGGTGAAAGTAAATCCGAAAGGTTTCTACAGTTATATTAAAAGCAAGAGGATAGTGAGGGATAAAATTGGCCCCTTAGAGAATCAGAGTGGTCAGCTATGTGTGGAGCCGAGGGAGATGGGAGAGATTTTGAACAATTTCTTCTCTTCGGTATTCACTAAGGAGAAGGATATTGAATTGTGTAAGGTGTGGGAAACAAGTAAGGAAGTTATGGAACCTATGACAATTAAAGAGGTGGAGGTACTGGCGCTTTTAAGAAATTTAAAAGTGGATAAATCTCCGGGTCCTGACAGGTTATTCCCCAGGACCTTGAGGGAAGTTTGTGTAGAAATAGCAGGAGCTCTGACAGAGATCTTTAATATGTCATTAGAAACGGGGATTGTGCCGGAGGATTGGCGTATGCTCATGTGGTTCCATTGTTTAAAAAGGGTTCTAGAAGGAAGCCTAGCAATTGATGTCAGTTTGACATCAGTGGTGGGTAAATTAATGGAAAGTATTCTTAGAGATAGTATTTATAATTATCTGGATAGACGGGATCTGATTAGAAGTAGCCAGCATGGATTTGTGCGTGGAAGGTCATGTTTGACAAACCTTATTGAATTTTTTGAAGAAGTTACGAGGAATGTTGACGAGGGTAAGGCAGTGGATGTAGTCTATATGGACTTCAGCAAGGCCTTTGACAAAGTTCCACATTAAGAAGGTTCAGTCGTTAGGTATTAATGCTGGAGTAATAAAATGGATTCAACAGTGGCTAGATGGGAGATGCCAGAGAGTAGCGGTGGATAATTGTTTATCGGGATGGAGGCCGGTGACTAGCGGGGTGCCTCGGGGATCTGTTTTGGGTCCAATGTTGTTTGTAATATACATAAATGATCTGGATGATGGGATGGTAAATTGGATTAGTAAGTATGCCGATGATACTAAGGTAGGAGGTGTGGATAATGAGGTGGATTTTCAAAGCTTGCAGGGAGATTTATGCCGGTTAGAAGAATGGGCTGAATGTTGGCGGATGGAGTTTACTGCTGAGAAGTGTGAGGTTCTACATTTTGGCAGGAATAATCCAAATAGTACATACAGAGTAAATGGTAGGGCATTGAGGAATGCAGAGGAACAGAGAGATCTAGGAATAACTGTGCATAGTTCCCTGAAAGTGGAGTCTCATGTAGATAGGGTGGTGAAGAGGGCTTTTGGAACGCTGGCCTTTATAAATCAAAGCATTGAGTACAGAAGTTGGGATGTAATGCTAAAGTTGTACAAGGCATTGGTAAGGCCAAATTTAGAATATTGTGTGCAGTTCTGGTCACCAAATTATAGGAAAGATATCAATAAATTAGAGAGAGTGCAGAGACGATTTACTAGGATGTTACCTGGGTTTCAGCAATTAAGTTACAGAGAAAGGTTGAACAAGTTAGGTCTCTATTCATTGGAGCATAGAAGGTTGAGGGGGGATTTGATCGGGATATTTAAAATTTTGAGAGGGATAGATAGAGTTGACGTGAACAGGCTGTTTCCATTGAGAGTAGGGGAGATTCAAACTAGAGGACATGATTTGAGAGTTAGGGGGCAGAAGTTTAAGGGAAACACGAGGGGATATTTCTTTACTCAAAGAGTGATAGCTGTGTGGAATGAGCTTCCTGTAGAAGTAGTAGAGGCCAGTTCAGTTGTGTCATTTAAGGTAAAATTGGATAGGTATATGGACAGGAAAGGAGTGGAGGGTTATGGGCTGAGTGCGGGTAGGTGGGACTAGGTGAGATTAAGGGTTTGGCACGGACTAGGAGGGCCAAGATGGCCTGTTTCCGTGCTGTGATTGTTATATGGTTATATGGTTATAACATAAGAACACAGGAAATATGAGCTGAAATAGGCGATCGGGCCCGTCGAGCCTGTTTCGCCATTCAATAAGATCAAGGCTGATCTGAGCATGGTCTCATTTCCACCCACCTGCCTTTTCCCCATAACCCTTAGTTCCTCTACTATGCAAAAATCTATCTAACCTTGTCAAATACACTTACTGAGGTAACTTCCACTGCTTCATTGGGCAGAGAATTCCACAGATCCACCATTCTCTGGGAAAAGCAGTTCCTCCTCATCTCCATCCTAAATTTTCTCCCCTGAATCTCACGACTATGTCCCCTAGTTCTAGTTCCTTCTACCAGTGAAAACCACTTCCTGCCTCTATATTATCTATCTTTCATAATTTTATATGTTTCTATAAGATCTCCTCTCATTCTGAATTCCAGCAAGAACAGTCCCAGGTGACTCAGTCTCTCCTCATAGTCTAATCCCCTCATCTGTGGAATCAGCTTGGTGAACCTCCTCTGCACGACCACCAAACCCCAGTATATCCTTCCTCAAGTAAGGAGACTAGAACTGCACGCAGTACTCCAGGTGCGGCCACACCAGTACCTGTACATTTGCAGCATAACCTCCCTGCTCTTAAATTCAATCCCTCTAGCAATGAAGGGCAACGTTCCATTTGCCTTCCTGATAACCTGCTGCACCAGCAAACCAACTTTTTGTGATTCATGCACAAGCACTCACTCCCAAGTCCCTCTGCACAGCAGCATGCTGCAATTTTTTTTACCAATTAGATAATAATCTGCTCTTTCATTTTTCCTTCCAAAGTGAGTGACCTCACATTTATCAACATCGTACTCCATCTGCCAGACCCTTGCCCACTCACTTAACCCATCTGTATCTCTCTGCAGACTCTCTGTATCTTCTGCACAGTTTACTTTTCCACTCAATTTAGTGTCATCAGCAAACTTAGATACACTACACTCCGTAACCTCTTCCAGATCGTTATGTACATCATGAACAGTTGTGGACCCAACACCGACCCCTGCGGCACATCACTCACCACTGATTGACAATCTGAGCAACACCCGGGTATCCCAACTCTCTGCTTTCTATTAGCTCTATCCGTGCTAATACATCACCTCCAACTCTAAGCATCCTTATCGTATGGATAAGGCTTTTATGCGTCACCTTATCAAAAACCTTCTGGAAATCCAAGTAAATAACATCTATTTGTTCCCCTCTATCCATGGCACTCATTACATCCTCAAAGAACCCCAGTAAGTTTGTCAAACAGGACCCGACTTTACTGAATCCATGCTGCGTCTGCCTGACGGATCCATTTCTTTCCAGATGTCTCGCTATTTCTTCTTAGTGATAGCTTCAAGTATTTTCCCAACTACAGATGTTAAACTAACTGGTCTATAGTTAACTGCCTTTTGCCTACATCCTTTTTGAACAGTGGTGGGACATTCACCTTCTTCCAATCTGCCGGGACCTGCCCAGAGTCCAGAGAATTTCGGTAAATTATCACCAAAGCCTCGACTATAACCTCTGCCATTTCTTTCAGTTCCCTGGGATACATTCCATCAGGACCAGGGGACTTACCTATCTTTAGGCCCACAAGTTTGCTCAGCACTACCTCTTTAGTGATAGCTATTGTATCAAGGTCTTCATCTCCCATCGCATCCATAACATCTCTCTTTGGCATGTCAGACATGTTCTCCACTGTGAAGACTGACACAAAATAGACATTCAAAGCCTCTACAATTTTCTCATTACCCAGTATTAATTCCCCCTCCTCAGCCTCCAGGGGCCTACACTCAGAACGCTGGAGGAACTCAGCAGGCCAGGTAGCATCAATGGAAAAAAGTACAGTTGATGTTTCGAGCCGAAACCCTTCCGCAGGACTGGAGAAAAAAAGCTGAGGAGTAGATTTGAAAAGTGGGGGGAGGGGAGAGAGAAATGCCAGGGTTAGGGGGAGGGATGAAGCAAAGAGCTGGGAAGTTGATTGGTGAAAGAGACAGAAAGCCATGGAAGAAAGAAAAAGTTGGGGGAGGAGCATCAGAGGGAGGTGTTGGGTGGGCAAGAAGATAACATGAGAGAGGACAAGTGGATGGGAAATGGTGAAGGGAGGGGGAGGGGGGGACACATTACTGGAAGTTTGAGAAATCGATGCTTATGCCATTTGGTTGGAGGCTACCCAAACGGGATATAAGGTGTTGTTCCTCCAACCTAAGTGTGGCTTTAGCCCAAAAGTGGAGGAGACCATGGATAGACATATCGGAATGGGAATGGGAAGTGGAAATAAAATGGGTGGCCACTGGGAGATACACCTTGATCTGGTGGACAAAGCATAGATTCAAACCCACAACCCTTGACATACGCATTTAACTCTCTAATCTTCTTGACCATGTGCCAACTTGCACGTGGCTCAGAGATTGCTACCTTTTTGGTTCAGCTTTTTAATTAGTCCCCAGCTGCTGAAATTCATCAGCAGAACCTCTTTCCTCATTCTACCCATGTCTTGGTACCCACATGAATCACAGGGTGCATCTGACAGGATGGCAAGTGAGAGAAAAAGCTTAGGAACAACACATCCCCCGCAGGCAGCTTCCCTCTAGCACACTGGTTCAAGGATGATCTTGAAAGGCAATTTCTCTTCACAAAGAAATGCACTATACCAATACAGAGAGATCCTCAGTAAGATCTGCGTTCCTGCAATGCCAGGTGATATTCTCATCAGTTCACAGCACAGCTGAGGAAGGGGACAATATTATCAAAGAATCTGATGGCACTTAGTTAATATATCTCCTACAGTGATGGGACTCATAACTTCACATATTTACAGAATGTGTATACATACATCATGTATAACTGGTCACATGTACACATCTGCAGCGAATAATTGGTCATGGGTACACATACACAGGGTATAAATAGTCACGGGTACACATAGGCAGTGTATACATGGTCAAAGGTACACAGACACAGGGTATAAATAGTCACGGGTACACATACACATGGTATACATGGTCACGGGTACACAGACACAGGGCATAAATGGTCACGGATACACATACACAGGGTATAAATAGTCACGGGTACACATACACAGGGTATACATGGTCACGGGTACACATACACAGGGTATAAACGGTCACGGATACACATACACAGAAATGAAATGGACACGGGTACACAGACACAGGGTATAATTGGTCACGGGTACACACAGGGTATACATGGTTACGGGTACACATACACAGGGTATAAGCGGTCATGGGTACACATACTCTGGGTATAAATAGTCACGGGTACACACACACAGGGTATACATGGCCACCGGTACACATACACAGGGTATACATGGTCACGAGTACACACAGGGTATACATTGTCACGGGTAGACATACACAGAAATGAAATGGTCATGGGTACACATACACAGGGTATACATGGTCACGGGTACACACAGGGTATACATGGTCACGGGTACACATACACAGGGTATTAATGGTCACGGGTACACATACACAGGGTATACATAGTCACGGGTACACATACACAGGGTATACATGGCCACAGGTACACATACACAGGGTATACATAGTCACGGGTACACATACACAGGGTATACATGGCCACAGGTACACATACACAGGGTATACATAGTCACGGGTACACATACACAGGGTATACATGGTCACAGGTAGACATACACAGGGTATTAATAGTCAGGGGTACACATACACAGGGTATGCATGGTCACAGGTACACATGGGGTATACATGGTCACGGGTACACATACAGAGGGTATAAATAGTCACAGGTACACATACACAGGTTATACATGGTTACGGGTACACATACACGGTATTAATGGTCAGGGGTACACATACACAGGGTATACATAGTCACGGGTACACATACACAGGTTATACATGGTCACGGGTACACATACACAGGGTATACATAGTCACGGGTACACATACACAGGGTATACATGGTCAGGGGTACACATACACAGGGTATACATGGTCACGGGTACACATACACAGGGTATACATAGTCACGGGTACACATACACAGGGTATTAATGGTCAGGGGTACACATACACAGGGTATACATGGTCACGGGTACACATACACAGGGTATACATAGTCAAAGGTACACATACACAGGGTATACATGGTCACGGGTACACATACACAGGGTATACATAGTCACGGGTACACATACACAGGGTATTAATGGTCACGGGTACACATACACAGGGTATACATAGTCACGGGTACACATACACAGGGTATTAATGGTCACGGGTACACATACACAGGGTATTAATGGTCACGGGTACACATACACAGGGTATTAATGGTCAGGGGTACACATACACAGGGTATTAATGGTCAGGGGTACACATACACAGGGTATACATAGTCACGGGTACACATACACAGGGTATACATAGTCACGGGTACACATACACAGGTTATACATGGTCACGGGTACACATACACAGGGTATACATAGTCACAGGTACACATACACAGGGTATACATAGTCACGGGTACACATACACAGGTTATACATGGTCACGGGTACACATACACAGGGTATACATGGTCACGGGTACACATACACAGGGTATACATAGTCAGGGGTACACATACACAGGGTATTAATGGTCAGGGGTACACATACACAGGTTATACATGGTCACGGGTACACATACACAGGGTATAAATAGTCACGGGTACACATACACAGGTTATACATAGTCATGGGTACACATACACAGGGTATAAATAGTCAGGGGTACACATACACAGGGTATGCATGGTCACGGGTACACATGGGGTATACATGGTCACGGGTACACATACAGAGGGTATAAATAGTCACAGGTACACATACACAGGTTATACATGGTCACGGGTACACATACACAGGGTATTAATGGTCAGGGGTACACATACACAGGGTATTAATGGTCAGGGGTACACATACACAGTGTATACATCGTCACGGGTACACATACACAGGGTATATATGGTCACGGGTACACATACAGAGGGTATAAATAGTAACAGGTACACATACACAGGGTATACATAGTCACGGGTACACATACACAGGGTATACATGGTCACGGGTACACATACACAGGGTATACATAGTCACGGGTACACATACACAGGGTATGCATGGTCACGGGTACACATGGGGTATACATGGTCACGGGTACACATACAGAGGGTATAAATAGTCACAGGTACACATACACAGGTTATACATGGTCACGGGTACACATACACAGGGTATTAATGGTCAGGGGTACACATACACAGGGTATTAATGGTCAGGGGTACACATACACAGGGTATACATCGTCACGGGTACACATACACAGGGTATATATGGTCACGGGTACACATACAGAGGGTATAAATAGTCACAGGTACACATACACAGGTTATACATGGTCACGGGTACACATACACAGGGTATTAATGGTCAGGGGTACACATACACAGGGTATTAATGGTCAGGGGTACACATACACAGGGTATACATGGTCACGGGTACACATACACAGGGTATACATAGTCACGGGTACACATACACAGGGTATACATAGTCACGGGTACACATACACAGGGTATACATGGTCACGGGTACACATACACAGGGTATACATAGTCACGGGTACACATACACAGGGTATACATGGTCACGGGTACACATACACGGTATAAATAGTCACAGGTACACATGCACAGGGTATACATAGTCACGGGTACACATACACAGGGTATACATGGTCACGGGTACACATACACAGGGTATACATGGTCACGGGTACACATACACGGTATAAATAGTCACGGGTACACATGCACAGGATGTAAATGGACACGGGAAACATCTGAGTCTGGGTCTGTGACCTCTGTCGTTCAGTCTTGAGCATGGATATTGCTTTGTGGATCTGCAAGCCTGGGCAGTACGTTATTGGATCCAGCTGTTGTCTAAGTAGCACGTTCCCCATCCAGACTCATCTGATGAACCCAGTGGAAATGCGTCTGATACCAGCGGCGTTACGTCTTGCCAGTCAGCACTGGCTGCCTTCGGGCTCCAGCTACAGAGGTTTCTCTCGGGGGTTTGCTCCTGAAGCCTGCCCCATGAGTGGGTAATGCTGTAAGGTGGCAAAGCTTTGAGATCAGAGTTTTCCTTCTCCCAGATGAGCTGCCAAACACGGCTGATGAGCCCCGTCTGCCCGAAGCGACTGGCTTTAACCAGTAACCCGCCTCTGTCAGTAGAAATACTTCTGCTGGGTTTAAAGACTAAGTCACACATGAAACTAGGAGCTGGACTTAGTTGTCAGAGGCTATTTGAGACACACACCACTGGGACAATTTAATAGGTCGTGGGAGCATGTCCTCATTACCACTCCCAGCTATAACATCCTTAAGGAATGGGTTCACATACACAGGGTATAAATGGTCACTGGTACTTACAAAGTAGGCATTGCCTACTGCTGTTCTATCTTGACTACACAGAAATGCTGGCAATCTTCCATTCTTGGAACGCGTCTGCACATCTGTCACTATTGAGTGTTAGTGAGCAGAGGATGGGGGGGAGAGGGACCACAACCGTATCGCTGGCAGTGCCAGTGTACCATCTGCTCGGGGGGCAGGGGGCTTTGCTCCGAGCCAAGCATCACAGGGAGCAATCAATATGTTTCTGATCTCTCAACCTCTGACTCTCCCTCTCCATCAGTCTGTTGCCAGTGTCACAGTCATGCCAAGGGCTTCACAGTGACATGGCAGTGATCTGTGTGAGGGAGAGAGGTGTTGGAATGGTTGCAGCTTGAAAGCGACAAAGCAGTGACGGCCACCGGAGGCCCAGCTGTCTCCAGCTTGCTCAGAGTAGCTTCACGCAGAAGGTTGGTGGGGCTACAGTTCAACCGTCTTCACAAGGAGACCTGCGGACAATCGGCTCTTTGACAATGCATGTTGAATTCAGAGATTACACTGATGCTGGTTCAAGCTAGCCGGTACCACACTTACTCTCAGTTTGAACACCAGGATCGCCCCACTCCACCTGCCACAACCCTCCTTGCCCTTGCCCTTGTTCCCCCAGGCTGCGTCCCTCATTCAATCCTGCATTAACACAGTCACTCAAAAACTCTAGCACCCTTGGTCAAGGCCTCTCTGTTGAGCAACACTGATCTTAAAATTCTCCCTCTCTCTACCATCCATCCCCCTCAGCCCTCTGAGATCGGACTTCCTCCACAGCTCTTCCTAATGCATTCGTCACTTGCCCTAATATCCCAATGTTAATTTTTGACAGGTCAATTGTGAAGCAGTTAGCTGCTTAAAAAAGATTATCCACAACATACAACCAGTGGCCATTTTTCTAGTTGCTTCCCTTACCAAATAAAGTAGCCACTGAGTGTATGTTCATGGTCTTCTGCTGCTGTAGCCCGTCCACTTCGAAGCTCGATATGTTGTGCGCTCACTGTTGTAACGTGTGGTGATTTGAGTTTCTGTCACCTTCCTGTCAGCTCGAACCAGTCTGGCCATTCTCCTCTGACCTCCTTCATTAACAAGCTGTTTTCGCCCACTGGATGGTTTTGTCTTTTACACGAGAGACTGCCGTGCCTGAAAATCCTAGGGAATCAGCAGTGCCTGAATTATTCAAAACACCCCAAATGTCACGGGCAATCATTCCAAGTCAAAGTCACTTAGATCACATTTCTTCCCCATTCTGATACCTGGTCTGAACCTCTTGACCGTGTCTGCATGCTTTTATGCATTGAGTTGCTGCCACATGATTGGCGGATGAGATATTTGCATTAATGAGCAAGTGGCCACCGACTGTACCCAGAATTTCTTCTGTTCCCTCATTGAATGCAGATGTCACCGGGTCTGATAGCATTAATTGCTAAAAGAGAGAAGCTTTTCAAAGATATTTGCCACATGCACATCAAAACGTGCAGCGAAATGTGTAATTTGATGGAGGTGTACAAGATGATGAAGAGGCAGCGATCAAGTGGACAACCAGAGAACTTTTTCTCAGGGCAATGACGGCTCAAACACGCGGGAGATCACGGGGCTGTTCTCACTGCAGCGCAGGAGCTGAGAAGTGGGAAGGAGCTTGTAAGGGGGCAGGTTGGTAGCATTATGCAATTAAAGCACCAAAGACCCTGGCTCAATTCTGCTGCTATCTGTCAGGCGTTTCGATATTCTTCCCGTGACTGCGAGGGTCTCCACCCACGTTCCAAAGATGTATAGTTGGTAGGTTAATTGGCCACATGGGCATGGTTGAGCAGCAAAGGTTTGTTGGGCCGGAAGAGCCTGTAGTCTCTAAGGAATGAGGAACACACCACGGATAGAGACCTTTCCCCAGAGTAAAGGAGTCTAGATCTAGAGGGCTGTGGTGAACTACATATACCTGTCTGGACACCCCTCCCACCCCCGCTGACTGCTCCTGGGGCTCCTCCCACAGACCCCGCTATAAAGGCAATTGGAGGCACAGCCCCTTCCTCAGTCTCCAGGATGTTGTGTGGTGGTCACTTGCTGCTTGTGCTTTCTTCCAGCCAATAAAAGCCTACCTTAACCCACGTCTCAGTGTTATTGATGGAGCATCAAGGGCACAAGTTCAAAGTTCAAAGGGAGAATATTAAATGAGATCAGCAGGCAACTTTTCTCTCCACACAGATGATGCCACTGACCGAGGAGGCACCAGAGGCAGATACAATCACATTTAAAATCACTTGGCCAGGTCTGAGCAGAGGAAAGGAGTTGAGGGGTCTTGTTTTATTGTGGTTCGACACATGTACACAAAACGCTGGAGGAACTCAGCAGGTCAGGCAGCATCTATGGAGAGGACACAGAGTCAATGTTTCAGCCCTTCATCAGGGCACAAGCTTGCAGCTGAGAAATTAGGGAGGCACGCTGAATGAAATTTAGTCTCACTCCTTCCCCCGGTGGATCTGGAGGAGCCTGTGGCATCCAGCGAGGGGAAGGGGTTGGAGTGGTGACCAGCCCCTTGTTCCATCAGCAAGCGATCCTATTTCTCACTGGACTTTTGTTGCCCAGGTCTCAAAGGGTTAATCAGGTCTGTCAGCTCAGGAGCTGGGAGGTCTCTGCTTCGCAGTGGAGGCAGGGTCTCCTCGTGCTTCACAGGAGGGTCAGGGATAATGATTCTCCCCTCTCCTTTGTTGCAACGTTTCATTGCTGGTTCATTCGCACCCCCCCCCCCCTTTCTTTGTCTCGATCCCTCTCCCTCCTTCCATCCTGCATTTCCCTGGGATTTCCTCATCCCCACATCATGAGCACGGACTGCATTCCCAGTTTTGGTTGGAGGGAGACTCCCAGTCAGTTCCAGGGAAACTGGAGTTTAAGGAATAAATGGCTATCCACAGGCTCCACCTGCCAAGCCCTTTCTGAACTGTGGCTTTGGAACAACCGCCCCAGCGGATTTTTATTATTCCGAATTTGCTCTGTGCAAGCAATCCCTTCCTCCTCCTCTTCTCCACGGAAGGGATAAGCCTGAGACAGAGAGAAGGCAGGAAGTCACGCGAGGCAAAGAAATGACACTTGGGGTCAGGACTGCGGCAAATGGAATTAGGAGCGGGTCAGTTTTTCCTGATGTCGGGGATAATGCAGGAAACACTTTGAAGGGATGGAGGGAGAAAGGAAAGATGGGATGAAAATAAAAGGGAGAAATGGAATATTGAGGCACAGAGAGAGAGGTGGAGAATGGAGGCAGGGAGAGGGAGGGGGGACAGAAAGAGAGAGAGAGATGCAGTGGATGTGTGTTTGAGAGAGAGAGAGAGAGAGAGAGGATGAGGCAGTGAGAGAGAAGGAGAAGAGAGACGGTATGGGAGTGAGAGAAGCAATGAGAGACTGAGGAAGTGTGTGCCTGTGCTGGCTTGTGTGTGTGTGAAGGGGGGGGGGGGTGAGAGAAGGCAGTAAACGAGAGAGTGCGCCAGAAAGAGGCAGACAGGTAAACCGAGAGGAAAACACACACATGCTGAAACACACTCGAGCAGAAGGGGAGAGAGGAGAGAAAGGGAAAGAGACAAAGGGAAAAAGAGAAAGACAAATGTACACCCAGAGAGAAGGGAAGAGAGAGCTAGAGAGGGGGAAGGAGGGAGAGAGAGAAGAGTGTGAGGGAGGACAGGAGAGAGAGATATAGTGAGGGGACCGAGGACGACACAAGCTTGCAGAGTATTAAATGTCTGGAGAAGAGGGCAGAGTGGGTGACAGAGAAAGTCAGGATTGAGCCTGATGGAGAAATGTGGGAAACCTGAGTGGGGAAAATGGGAGAAACAAGAAGTCAGTGGGGGAAGTCTATGAGGGGAGCTGAACATGAATTCTGTGAGCAAGAACAAACCAAATTAAGAGAGTCAGTCTGGGAAATTAAAGGCAGTGCTGACACTCAGCTCAACCTAATAATGGTTTAATTATAATTTTCTCTCAGCTCAGCTGCTGGTCATGACCCCAGTACACAACGTCTGTCAGGGGATCTGAGCCAAGCGCTTACATGTTCCCCACTCCTCCTGATGCCCCAGGGCTGTATGGAGTGGGGCATCGGTGACAGACGAGATGAGTGCTGGTAACAGCAAACAACACGTTCTCGTTTGATGGGGCTCCCCAACCCCCACACCATGCCAGCCCCCAAACCTCTCTGTCTCTGCCATTTACACAAGAACCAAGTAGCAACGACAGAGACTTGGACAGATTGGGAGAACGTGCAAAGACATGGCAGATGGAATATTGTATGGGGAAGTACGTGGCCATGCACTTTGGTAGAAGGAATAGACTCTTTTCTAAATGGGGAGTAAATTCAGAAACTGGAGATGCAAAGGGACTTGGCAGACCTTGTGTAGGAATCCCTAGAAAGTAACTTGCAGCTTGAGTAGGTGGTAAGAAAGGCAAATTAGCATTCATTTCAAGAGGACTTGAATATAAAATCAAAGATGTAATGCTGAGATCAAATCACAAACAAGAGAAAATCTGCAGCTGCTGGAAATCCAAGCAACACAAAATGCTGGAGGCAGCATCTATGCAAGAAAGTATAAAGTCCTGCTAAAGGTTGTCAGCCCAAAATGTAGACTGTACTTTTCTCCATGGATGCTGCCTGACCTGCTGAGTTCCTCCAGCATTTTGTGCGTTTTGAGACTTTATAAGGCATTGATCAGACTCGACATGGAGTACTGTGAGCAGTATAGGCCATTCAGCCCATCAAGTCTTCTCTGCCATTCCACCAAGAGTGAGGCACAACCTGGGAGGACAGGCTGTGTCCAGCAGACAGATCTGGAGTCCCTCCAAATTTCAGGCACAGCGAATGCGGCTACGCTCCCTCTGTCTCAAGCGACAAAGTCAGGCTTTGCTGTCAACCCCGTTTAATCAGTCGTCTGCCCACATTCTGGGCTCAGAAGGAAAATGGGGCTGATTCCCTCAACAATGCAGCATCTCTTGACTACTCAGCGCCCATCGATTTCGCTTTGCCCCTCGACGACTCAAACCCATCAACTATGCAGGATTCCTCGACTCGTAGTGACCTTAGTCTAGACAGCGCCCTCGACTCACGGTGACCTTAGTCTAGACAGAGCCCTCGACTCACAGTGACAGTCTAGACAGCGCCCTCGACTCACAGTGACCTTACTCTACACTGCACCATCGACTCACAGTGACCTTAGTCTAGACAGCGCCCTCGACTCGTAGTGACCTTAGTCTAGACAGTGCCCTCGACTCGTAGTGACCTTAGTCTAGACAGCACCCTCGACTCGTAGTGACCTTAGTCTACACAGCGCCCTCGACTCGTAGTGACCTTAGTCTACACAGCGCCCTCGACTCGTAGTGACCTTAGTCTACACAGCGCCCTCGACTCACAGTGACATCAGTCTAGACAGCGCCCTCGACTCACAGTGACCTTAGTCTAGACAGCGCCCTCGACTCACAGTGACCTTAGTCTAGACAGCGCCCTCGACTCACAGTGACATCAGTCTAGGCAGCGCCCTCGACTCGTAGTGACCTTAGTCTACACTGCACCCTCGACTCGCAGTGACCTTAGTCTAGACAGCGCCCTCGACTCGCAGTGACCTTAGTCTAGACAGCGCCCTCGACTCACAGTGACATCAGTCTAGACAGCGCCCTCGACTCACAGTGACCTTAGTCTAGACAGTGCCCTCGACTCACAGTGACCTTAGTCTAGACAGCACCCTCGAATCGTAGTGACCTTAGTCTAGACAGCAGTCTCGACTCGTAGTGACCTTAGTCTAGACAGCGCCCTCGACTCACAGTGACCATAGTCTAGATAGCGCCCTCGACTCACAGTGACCTTAGTCTAGACTGCACCATCGACTCACAGTGACCTTAGTCTAGACAGCGCCCTCGACTCACAGTGACATCAGTCTAGACATCGCCCTCGACTCGTAGTGACCTTAGTCTACACTGCACCCTCGACTCGCAGTGACCTTAGTCTAGACAGCGCCCTCGACTCGCAGTGACCTTAGTCTAGACAGCGCCCTCGACTCACAGTGACATCAGTCTAGACAGCGCCCTCGACTCGTAGTGACCTTAGTCCACACTGCACCCTCGACTCGCAGTGACCTTACTCTAGACAGCGCCCTCGACTCGCAGTGACCTTAGTCTAGACAGCGCCCTCGATTCACAGTCACATCAGTCTAGACAGCGCCCTCGACTCACAGTGACAGTCTACACAGCACCCTCGACTCACAGTGACCTTAGTCTAGACAGCACCCTTGACTCACAGTGACCTTCGTCTAGATAGCGCCCTCGACTCACAGTGACAGTCTACACAGCACCCTCGACTCACAGTGACCTTAGTCTAGACAGCACCCTCGACTCACAGTGACCTTAGTCTAGACAGCACCCTCGACTCACAGTGACCTTAGTCTACCCAGCGCCCTCGACTCACAGTGACCTTAGTCTAGATAGCGCCCTCGACTCACAGTGACCTTAGTCTACCCAGCGCCCTCGACTCACAGTGACCTTAGTCTAGACAGCACCCTCGACTCACAGTGACCTTAGTCTACCCAGCGCCCTCGACTCACAGTGACCTTAGTCTAGACAGCACCCTCGACTCACAGTGACCTTAGTCTACCCAGCGCCCTCGACTCACAGTGACCTTAGTCTAGATAGCGCCCTCGACTCACAGTGACCTTAGTCTACACAGCGCCATTGACTCACCGTGACATTAGTCTACACAGCGCCATTGACTCACCGTGACATTAGTCTACACAGCGCCATTGACTCACCGTGACATTAGTCTACACTGCACCCTCGACTCACAGTGACCTTAGTCTAGACAGCGCACACCACTCACAGTGACCTTAATCTAGACAGCGCCCTCGACTCACAGTGACCTTAGTCTAGACAGCGCACACCACTCACCGTGACATTAGTCTACACTGCACCCTCGACTCACAGTGACCTTAGTCTACACAGCGCCCTCGACTCACAGTGACAGTCTACACAGCACCCTCGACTCACAGTGACCTTAGTCTAGACAGCACCCTTGACTCACAGTGACCTTCGTCTAGATAGCGCCCTCGACTCACAGTGACAGTCTACACAGCACCCTCGACTCACAGTGACCTTAGTCTAGACAGCACCCTTGACTCACAGTGACCTTAGTCTAGACAGCGCCCTCGACTCACAGTGACAGTCTACACAGCACCCTCGACTCACAGTGACCTTAGTCTAGACAGCACCCTTGACTCACAGTGACCTTAGTCTACACTGAACCCTCGACTCACAGTGACCTTAGTCTACACAGCGCCCTCGACTCACAGTGACCTTAGTCTACACAGCGCACTCGACTCACAGTGACCTTAGTCTAGACAGCACCCTTGACTCACAGTGACCTTAGTCTAGACAGCACCCTTGACTCACAGTGACCTTAGTCTAGATAGTGCCCTCGACTCACAGTGACAGTCTACACAGCACCCTCGACTCACAGTGACCTTAGTCTAGATAGCGCCCTCGACTCACAGTGACAGTCTACACAGCACCCTCGACTCACAGTGACCTTAGTCTACACTGCACCCTCTACTCACAGAGACCATAGTCTAGACTACACCCTCGACTCACAGTGACCTTAGTCTAGACAGCGCCCTCGACTCACAGTGACCTTAGTCTAGACAGTGCCCTCGACTCACAGTGACCTTAGTCTAGACAGCACCCTCGAATCGTAGAGACCTTAGTCTAGACAGCAGTCTCGACTCGTAGTGACCTTAGTCTAGACAGCACCCTCGACTCACAGTGACCATAGTCTAGATAGCGCCCTCGACTCACAGTGACCTTAGTCTAGACTGCACCATCGACTCACAGTGACCTTAGTCTAGACAGCGCCCTCGACTCACAGTGACCTTAGTCTAGACAGCAGTCTCGACTCGTAGAGACCTTAGTCTAGACAGCACCCTCGACTCGTAGTGAACTTAGTCTAGACAGCACCCTCGAATCGTAGTGACCTTAGTCTAGACAGCGCCCTCGACTCACAGTGACCTTAGTCTAGACAGCGCCCTCGACTCACAGTGACCTTAGTCTAGTCAGCGCCCTCGACTCACAGTGACCTTAGTCTAGACAGCGCCCTCGACTCACAGTGACATCAGTCTAGACAGCGCCCTCGACTCACAGTGACATCAGTCTAGACAGCACCCTCGACTCACAGTGACTTTAGTCTAGACAGCGCCCTCGACTCACAGTGACCTTAGTCTAGACAGCGCCCTCGACTCACAGTGACATTAGTCTACACAGCGCCCTCGACTCACAGTGACCTTAGTCTACACAGCGCCCTCGACTCACAGTGACCTTAGTCTAGACAGCGCCCTCGACTCACAGTGACCTTAGTCTAGACAGCGCCCTCGACTCACAGTGACCTTAGTCTACACTGCACCCTCGACTCGTAGTGACCTTAGTCTAGACAGCGCCCTCGACTCACAGTGACCTTAGTCAACACAGCACCCTCGACTCACAGTGACCTTAGTCTAGACAGCGCCCTCGACTCACAGTGACCTTAGTCTACACTGCACCCTCGACTCGTAGTGACCTTAGTCTAGACAGCGCCCTCGACTCACAGTGACCTTAGTCAACACAGCACCCTCGACTCACAGTGACCTTAGTCTACACTGCACCCTCGACTCACAGTGACCTTAGTCTACACAGCGCCCTCGACTCACAGTGACCTTAGTCTACACAGCACCCTCGATTCACAGTGATCATAGTCTACACAGCACCCTCGAATCACAGTGACCTTAGTCTACAAAGCGCCATTGACTCACCGTGACATTAGTCTACACTGCACCCTCGACTCACAGTGACCTTAGTCTAGACAGCGCACACCACTCACAGTGACCTTAATCTAGACAGCGCCCTCGACTCACAGTGACCTTAGTCTAGACAGCGCCCTCGACTCACAGTGACCTTAGTCTAGACAGCGCCCTCGACTCACAGTGACCTTAGTCTAGACAGCGCCCTCGACTCACAGTGACCTTAGTCTACCCAGCGCCCTCGACTCACAGTGACCTTAGTCTAGACAGCACCCTCGACTCACAGTGACCTTAGTCTACCCAGCGCCCTCGACTCACAGTGACCTTAGTCTAGATAGCGCCCTCGACTCACAGTGACCTTAGTCTACCCAGCGCCCTCGACTCACAGTGACCTTAGTCTAGACAGCACCCTCGACTCACAGTGACCTTAGTCTACCCAGCGCCCTCGACTCACAGTGACCTTAGTCTAGACAGCACCCTCGACTCACAGTGACCTTAGTCTACCCAGCGCCCTCGACTCACAGTGACCTTAGTCTAGATAGCGCCCTCGACTCACAGTGACCTTAGTCTACACAGCGCCATTGACTCACCGTGACATTAGTCTACACAGCGCCATTGACTCACCGTGACATTAGTCTACACTGCACCCTCGACTCACAGTGACCTTAGTCTAGACAGCGCACACCACTCACAGTGACCTTAATCTAGACAGCGCCCTCGACTCACAGTGACCTTAGTCTAGACAGCGCACACCACTCACCGTGACATTAGTCTACACTGCACCCTCGACTCACAGTGACCTTAGTCTACACAGCGCCCTCGACTCACAGTGACAGTCTACACAGCACCCTCGACTCACAGTGACCTTAGTCTAGACAGCACCCTTGACTCACAGTGACCTTCGTCTAGATAGCGCCCTCGACTCACAGTGACAGTCTACACAGCACCCTCGACTCACAGTGACCTTAGTCTAGACAGCACCCTTGACTCACAGTGACCTTAGTCTAGACAGCGCCCTCGACTCACAGTGACAGTCTACACAGCACCCTCGACTCACAGTGACCTTAGTCTAGATAGCGCCCTCAACTCACAGTGACCTTAGTCTAGACAGCACCCTTGACTCACAGTGACCTTAGTCTAGATAGCGCCCTCGACTCACAGTGACAGTCTACACAGCACCCTCGACTCACAGTGACCTTAGTCTAGATAGCGCCCTCGACTCACAGTGACCTTAGTCTACACAGCGCCATCGACTCACAGTGACCTTAGTCTACATAGCGCCCACGACTCACAGTGACATTAGTCTACACAGCGCCCTCGACTCACAGTGACCTTAGTCTAGACAGCACCCTTGACTCACAGTGACCTTAGTCTACACTGCACCCTCGACTCACAGTGACCTTAGTCTACACAGCGCCCTCGACTCACAGTGACCTTAGTCTACACAGCGCCCTCGACTCACAGTGACCTTAGTCTAGACAGCACCCTTGACTCACAGTGACCTTAGTCTAGACAGCACCCTTGACTCACAGTGACCTTAGTCTAGATAGCGCCCTCGACTCACAGTGACAGTCTACACAGCACCCTCGACTCACAGTGACCTTAGTCTAGATAGCGCCCTCGACTCACAGTGACAGTCTACACAGCACCCTCGACTCACAGTGACCTTAGTCTACACTGCACCCTCTACTCACAGAGACCATAGTCTAGACTACACCCTCGACTCACAGTGACCTTAGTCTAGACAGCGCCCTCGACTCACAGTGACCTTAGTCTAGACAGCGCCCTCGACTCACAGTGACCTTAGTCTACACAGCGCCATCGACTCACAGTGACCTTAGTCTACACAGCGCCATCGACTCACAGTGACCTTAGTCTAGACAGCGCACTCGACTCACAGTGACCTTAGTCTACCCAGCGCCCTCAACTCACAGTGACCTTAGTCTAGACAGCACCCTCGACTCACAGTGACCTTAGTCTACCCAGCGCCCTCGACTCACAGTGACCTTAGTCTAGATAGCGCCCTCGACTCACAGTGACCTTAGTCTACACAGCGCCATTGACTCACCGTGACATTAGTCTACACAGCGCCATTGACTCACCGTGACATTAGTCTACACTGCACCCTCGACTCACAGTGACCTTAGTCTAGACAGCGCACACCACTCACAGTGACCTTAATCTAGACAGCGCCCTCGACTCACAGTGACCTTAGTCTAGACAGCGCACACCACTCACCGTGACATTAGTCTACACTGCACCCTCGACTCACAGTGACCTTAGTCTAGACAGCGCACACCACTCACCGTGACATTAGTCTACACAGCACCCTCGACTCACAGTGACCTTAGTCTAGATAGCGCCCTCGACTCACAGTGACCTTAGTCTAGATAGCGCCCTCGACTCACAGTGACCTTAGTCTAGATAGCGCCCTCGACTCACAGTGACCTTAGTCTAGACAGCGCACACCACTCACCGTGACATTAGTCTACACTGCACCCTCGACTCACAGTGACCTTAGTCTACACAGCGCCCTCGACTCACAGTGACAGTCTACTCAGCACCCTCGACTCACAGTGACCTTCGTCTAGATAGCGCCCTCGACTCACAGTGACAGTCTACACAGCACCCTCGACTCACAGTGACCTTAGTCTAGACAGCACCCTTGACTCACAGTGACCTTAGTCTACACTGCGCCCTCGACTCACAGTGACAGTCTACACAGCGCCCTCGATTCACAGTGACCTTAGTCTCCACAGCACCCTCGACTCACAGTGACAGTCTACACAGCACCCTCGACTCACAGTGACCTTAGTCTAGATAGCGCCCTCGACTCACAGTGACAGTCTACACAGCACCCTCGACTCACAGTGACCTTAGTCTAGATAGCGCCCTCGACTCACAGTGACCTTAGTCTAGATAGCGCCCTCGACTCACAGTGACCTTAGTCTACACAGCGCCATCGACTCACAGTGACCTTAGTCTACATAGCGCCCACGACTCACAGTGACATTAGTCTACACAGCGCCCTCGACTCACAGTGACCTTAGTCTAGACAGCACCCTTGACTCACAGTGACCTTAGTCTACACTGCACCCTCGACTCACAGTGACCTTAGTCTACACAGCGCCCTCGACTCACAGTGACCTTAGTCTACACAGCGCACTCGACTCACAGTGACCTTAGTCTAGACAGCACCCTTGACTCACAGTGACCTTAGTCTAGACAGCACCCTTGACTCACAGTGACCTTAGTCTAGATAGTGCCCTCGACTCACAGTGACAGTCTACACAGCACCCTCGACTCACAGTGACCTTAGTCTAGATAGCGCCCTCGACTCACAGTGACAGTCTACACAGCACCCTCGACTCACAGTGACCTTAGTCTACACTGCACCCTCTACTCACAGAGACCATAGTCTAGACTACACCCTCGACTCACAGTGACCTTAGTCTAGACAGCGCCCTCGACTCACAGTGACCTTAGTCTAGACAGCGCCCTCGACTCACAGTGACCTTAGTCTACACAGCGCCATCGACTCACAGTGACCTTAGTCTACACAGCGCCATCGACTCACAGTGACCTTAGTCTAGACAGCGCCCTCGACTCACAGTGACCTTAGTCTAGACAGAGCCCTCGACTCACAGTGACCTTAGTCTAGACAGCGCACTCGACTCACAGTGACCTTAGTCTACACTGCACCCTCGACTCACAGTGACCTTAGTCCAGACAGCGCCCTCGACTCACAGTGACAGTCTACACAGCGCCCACGACTCACAGTGACCTTAGTCTAGACAGCGCCCTCGACTCACAGTGACCTTAGTCTAGACAGCGCACTCGACTCACAGTGACCTTAGTCTACACTGAACCCTCGACTCACAGAGACCATAGTCTAGACTACACCCTCGACTCACAGTGACCTTAATCTACACTGCACCCTCGACTCACAGTGACCTTAGTCTAGACAGCGCACACCACTCACCGTGACATTAGTCTACACTGCACCCTCGACTCACAGTGACCTTAGTCTACACAGCGCACACGACTCAGTGACCTTAGTCTACACTGCGCCCTCGACTCACAGTGACCTTAGTCTAGACAGCACCCTCGACTCACAGTGACCTTAGTCTACACAGCGCCCTCGACTCACAGTGACCTTAGTCTAGACTGCGCCCTCAACTCACAGTGACCTTAGTCTACACAGCGCCCTCGACTCAGTGACCTTAGTCTCCACAGCGCCCTCGACTCACAGTGACCTTAGTCTAGATAGCGCCCTCGAGTCACAGTGACCTTAGTCTACACTGCACCCTCGACTCACAGTGACCTTAGTCTACACAGCGCCCTCGACTCACAGTGACCTTAGTCTACACTGCACCCTCGACTCAGTGACCTTAGTCTACACTGCACCCTCGACTCAGTGACCTTAGTCTACACTGCGCCCTCGACTCACAGTGACCTTAGTCTAGACAGCACCCTCGACTCACAGTGACAGTCTACACAGCGCCCTCGACTCACAGTGACCTTAGTCTAGACTGCGCCCTCAACTCACAGTGACCTTAGTCTACACAGCGCCCTCGACTCAGTGACCTTAGTCTCCACAGCGCCCTCGACTCACAGTGACCTTAGTCTAGATAGCGCCCTCGAGTGACAGTGACCTTAGTCTACACTGCACCCTCGACTCACAGTGACCTTAGTCTACACAGCGCCCTCGACTCACAGTGACCTTAGTCTAGATAGCGCCCTCGACTCACAGTGACCTTAGTCTACACAGCGCCCTCGACTCACAGTGACCTTAGTCTACACTGCACCCTCGACTCAGTGACCTTAGTCTCCACAGCGCCCTCGACTCACAGTGACCTTAGTCTAGATAGCGCCCTCGAGTCACAGTGACCTTAGTCTACACAGCGCCCTTGACTCACAGTGACCTTAGTCTACACTGCACCCTCGACTCACAGTGACCTTAGTCTACACAGCGCCCTCGACTCACAGTGACCTTAGTCTAGATAGCGCCCTCGACTCACAGTGACCTTAGTCTACACAGCGCCCTCGACTCACAGTGACCTTAGTCTACACTGCACCCTCGACTCAGTGACCTTAGTCTCCACAGCGCCCTCGACTCACAGTGACCTTAGTCTAGATAGCGCCCTCGAGTCACAGTGACCTTAGTCTCCACAGCGCCCTCGACTCACAGTGACCTTAGTCTAGATAGCGCCCTCGACTCACAGTGACCTTAGTCTACACTGCACCCTCGACTCACAGTGACCTTAGTCTACACAGCGCCATCGACTCACAGTGACCTTGGTCTACCCAGCGCCCTCGACTCACAGTGACCTTAGTCTAGACAGCGCACACCACTCACCGTGACATTAGTCTACACTGCACCCTCGACTCACAGTGACCTTAGTCTACCCAGCGCCCTCGACTCACAGTGACCTTAGTCTAAACAGCGCACACCACTCACCGTGGCATTAGTCTACACTGCACCCTCGACTCACAGTGACCTTAGTCTACCCAGCGCCCTCGACTCACAGTGACCTTAGTCTAGACAGCGCACACCACTCAGCGTGACATTAGTCTACACAGCGCCATCGACTCACAGTGACCTTAGTCTACACAGAGCCCTCGACTCACAGTGACCTTAGTCGACACAGCGCCATCGACTCACAGTGACCTTAGTCTAGATAGTGCCCTTGACTCACAGTGACCTTAGTCTACACAGCGCACACGACTCACTGTGACATTAGTCTAGACTACACCTTCGACTCACAGTGACCTTAATCAACACTGCACCCTCGACTCACAGTGACCTTAGTCTAGATAGCGCCCTCGACTCACAGTGACCTTAGTCTAGACAGCGCCCTCGACTCACAGTGACCTTAGTCTACACTGCACCCTCGACTCACAGTGACCTTAGTCTAGACAGCACCCTCGACTCACAGTGACATCAGTCTACACTGCGCCCTCGACTCACAGTGACCTTAGTCTAGACAGCGCCCTCGACTCACAGTGACATCAGTCTACACTGCACCCTCAACTCACAGTGACCTTAGTCTAAACAGCGCACACGACTCACTGTGACATTAGTCTAGACTACACCTTCGACTCACAGTGACGTTAATCAACACTGCACCTTCGACTCACAGTGACCTTAGTCTAGACAGCGCCCTCGACTCACAGTGACATCAGTCTACACAGCGCCCTTGACTCACAGAGACCTTAGTCTACACAGCGCCCTCGACTCACAGTGACCTTAGTCTAGACAGCACCCTCGACTCACAGTGACCTTAGTCTACACAGCACCCTCGACTCACAGTGACCTTAGTCTACACAGCGCCCTCGACTCACAGTGACCTTAGTCTACACAGCGCCCTCGACTCACAGTGACCTTAGTCTACACAGCGCCCTCGACTCACAGTGACATCAGTCTACACAGCGCCCTCGACTCACAGTGACCTTAGTCTACACAGCACCCTCGACTCACAGTGACCTTAGTCTACACAGCACCCTCGACTCACAGTGACAGTCTACACAGCACCCTCGACTCACAGTGACCTTAGTCTAGATAGAGGCCTCGACTCACCGAACTTGGTCTACACAGCACCCTCGAATCACAGTGACCTTAGTCTACACAGCGCCCTCGACTCACAGTGATCATAGTCTACACAGCACCCTCGACTCACAGTGACCTTAGTCTACACAGCGCTCTCGACTCACAGTGACCTTAGTCTACACAGCGCCCTCGACTCACAGTGACCTTAGTCTAGACAGCGCCCTCGACTCACAGTGACCTTAGTCTAGACTACACCCTCGACTCACAGTGACCTTAATCTACACTGCACCCTCGACTCACAGTGACCTTAGTCTAGACAGCGCACACCACTCACCGTGACATTAGTCTACACTGCACCCTCGACTCACAGTGACCTTAGTCTACACAGCACCCTCGACTCACAGTGACCTTAGTCTACACAGCGCCCTCGACTCACAGTGACCTTAGTCTAGACAGCGCCCTCGACACACAGTGACCTTAGTCTACACAGCGCCCTCGACTCACAGTGACCTTAGTCTACACAGCGCCCTCGACTCACAGTGACCTTAGTCTAGATAGCGCCCTCGACTCACAGTGACCTTAGTCTAGACAGCGCCCTCGACTCACAGTGACCTTAGTCTAGATAGCGCCCTCGACTCACAGTGACCTTAGTCTAGACAGCGCCCTCGACTCACAGTGACCTTAGTCTAGATAGCGCCCTCGACTCACAGTGACCTTAGTCTAGACAGCGCCCTCGACTCACAGTGACCTTAGTCTACACAGCGCCCTCGATTCAGTGATCTTAGTCAAGACAGCGCCCTTGACTCCCAGTAACCTTAGTCTAGACAGCACCCTCGACTCACAGTGACCTTAGTCTAGACAGCGCACACGACTCACCGTGACATTAGTCTACACTACACCTTCAACTCACAGTGACCTTAATCTACACTGCACCCTCGACTCACAGTGACCTTAGTCTAGACAGCACCCTCGACTCACAGTGACCATAGTCTACACAGCGCCATCGACTCACAGTGACCTTAGTCTACACAGCGCCCACGACTCACAGTGACCTTAGTCTAGATAGCGCCCTCGACTCACAGTGACAGTCTAGACAGCGCCCTCGACTCACAGTGACCTTAGTCTAGATAGAGCCCTCGACTCAAAGTGACCTTAGTCTAGACAGCGCCCTCGACTCACAGTGACCTTAGTCTACACTGCACCCTCGACTCACAGAGACCATAGTCTAGACTACACCCTCGACTCACAGTGACCTTAATCTACACTGCACCCTCGACTCACAGTGACCTTAGTCTAGACAGCGCCCTCGACTCATAGTGACCTTAGTCTAGACAGCGCCCTCGACTCACAGTGACATCAGTCTACACTGCACCCTCGAATCACGGTGACCTTAGTCTGGACAGCGCCCTCGACTCACAGTGACCTTAGTCTAGATAGCGCCCTCGACTCATAGTGACCTTAGTCTAGACAGCGCCCTCAACTCACAGTGACCTTAGTCAACACTGCAGCCTCGATTCACAGTGATCTTAGTCTAGACAGCACCCTCGACTCACAGTGACAGTCTAGACAGCACCCTCGATTCACAGTGACCTTAGTCTACACAGCGCCCTCGATTCACAGTGACCTTAGTCCAGATAGCGCCCTCGACTCACAGTGACCTAAGTCTAGATAGCGTCATTGACTCACAGTGACCTTAGTCTAGACAGCACCCTCGACTCAAAGTGACCTTAGTCTACACAGCACCCTCGACTCACAGTGACCTTAGTCTACACAGCGCCTTCGACTCACAGTGACCTTAGTCTACACAGCACCCTCGACTGACAGTGACCTTAGTCTACACTGCGCCCTCGACTCACAGTGACCTTAGTCTAGACAGCACCCTCGACCCACAGTGACCTTAGTCTACACTGCACCCTCGACTCACAGTGACCTTAGTCTCCACAGCGCCCTCGACTCACAGTGACCTTAGTCTAGACAGCACCCTCGACCCACAGTGACCTTAGTCTACACTGCACCCTCGACTCACAGTGACCTTAGTCTCCACAGCGCCCTCGACTCACAGTGACCTTAGTCTAGACAGCACCCTCGACCCACAGTGATCTTAGTCTAGACAGCACCCTCGACTCACAGTGACGTTAGTCTACTCAGCGCCCTCGACTCACAGTGACAGTCTCCACAGCGCCATTGACTCACAGTGACCTTAGTCTAGACAGAGCCCTCGACTCACAGTGACCTTAGTCTACACAGCGCCCTCGACTCACAGTGACCTTAGTCTACACAGCGCCCTCGACTCATAGTGACCTTAGTCTACACAGCGCCATCGACTCACAGTGACCTTAGTCTACACAGCGCCATCGACTCACAGTGACCTTAGTCTACACAGAGCCCTCGACTCATAGTGACCTTAGTCTACACAGCGCCCTCGACTCATAGTGACCTTAGTCTACACAGCGCCCTCGACTCATAGTGACCTTAGTCTACACAGCGCCATCGACTCACAGTGACCTTAGTCTACACAGCGCCATCGACTCACAGTGACCTTAGTCTACACAGCGCCCTCGACTCACAGTGACCTTAGTCTACACAGCGCCCTCGACTCACAGTGACCTTAGTCTACACAGCGCCATCGACTCACAGTGACCTTAGTCTACACAGCACCCTCGACTCACAGTGACCTTAGTCTACACAGCGCCATCGACTCACAGTGACCTTAGTCTACACAGCGCCATCGACTCACAGTGACCTTAGTCTACACAGCGCCCTCGACTCACAGTGACCTTAGTCTACACAGAGCCCTCGACTCATAGTGACCTTAGTCTACACAGCGCCCTCGACTCATAGTGACCATAGTCTACACAGCGCCCTCGACTCACAGTGACCTGAGTCTACACAGCGCCCTCGACTCACAGTGACCTTAGTCTACACAGCACCCTCGACTCACAGTGACCTTAGTCTAGACAGCACCCTCGACTCACAGTGACCTTAGTCTAGACAGCATCCTCGACTCACAGTGACCTTAGTCTACACAGCGCCATCGACTCACAGTGACCTTAGTCTACACAGCGCCCTCGACCCACAGTGACCTTAGTCTACACAGCGCCCTCGACCCACAGTGACCTTAGACTACACAGCACCCTCGACTCACAGTGACCTTAGTCTACACAGCGCCACTGACTCACAGTGACCTTAGTCTACACAGCGCCATTGACTCACAGTGACCTTAGTCTACACAGCGCCATCGACTCACAGTGACCTTAGTCTACACAGAGCCCTCGACTCACAGTGACCTTAGTCTAGACAGCACCCTCGACCCACAGTGACCTTAGTCTACACAGCGCCCTCGACTCACAGTGACCTTAGTCTAGATACCACCCTCGACTCACAGTGATCTTAGTCTACACAGCGCCCTCGACTCACAGTGACCTTAGTCTACACAGCGCCATCGACTCACAGTGACCTTAGTCTACACAGAGCCCTCGACTCACAGTGACCTTAGTCTAGACAGCACCCTCGACCCACAGTGACCTTAGTCTACACAGCGCCCTCGACTCACAGTGACCTTAGTCTAGATACCACCCTCGACTCACAGTGATCTTAGTCTACACAGCGCCCTCGACTCACAGTGACCTTAGTCTACACAGCGCCATCGACTCACAGTGACCTTAGTCAACACAGCACCCTCGACTGACAGTGACCTTAGTCTAGACAGCACCCTCGACCCACAGTGACCTTAGTCTACACAGCGCCATTGACTCACAGTGACCTTAGTCTAGACAGCACCCTCGACCCACAGTGACCTTAGTCTACACAGCGCCATTGACTCACAGTGACCTTAGTCTAGATACCACCCTCGACTCACAGTGATCTTAGTCTACACAGCGCCCTCGACTCACAGTGACCTTAGTCTACACAGCGCCATCGACTCACAGTGACCTTAGTCTACACAGCGCCCTCGACTCACAGTGACCTTAGTCTACACAGCGCCCTCGACTCACAGTGACCTTAGTCTCCACAGCGCCCTCGACTCACAGTGACCTTAGTCTCCACAGTGCCCTCGACTCACAGTGACCTTAGTCTACACAGCGCCCTCGACTCACAGTGACCTTAGTCTCCACAGCGCCCTCGACTCACAGTGACCTTAGTCTCCACAGCGCCCTCGACTCACAGTGACCTTAGTCTACACAGCACCCTCGACTAACAGTGACCTTAGTCTAGACAGCACCCTTGACTCACAGTGACCTTAGTCTACACAGCGCCCTCGACTCACAGTGACCTTAGTCTACACAGCGCCATCGACTCACAGTGACCTTAGTCTACACAGCGCCATCGACTCACAGTGACCTTAGTCTACACAGAGCCCTCGACTCACAGTGACCTTAGTCTAGACAGCACCCTCGACTCACAGTAACCTTAGTCTACACAGAGCCCTCGACTCACAGTGACCTTAGTCTACACAGAGCCCTCGACTCACAGTGACCTTAGTCTACACAGCGCCCTCGACTCACAGTGACCTTAGTCTAGACAGCGCCCTCGACTCACAGTGACCTTAGTCTAGACAGCGCCCTCGACTCACAGTGACCTTAGTCTAAACTGCACCATCGAATCACAGTGACCATAGTCTAGACAGCGCCATCGAATCACAGTGACCTTAGTCTAGATAGAGCCCTCGACTCACAGTGACCTTAGTCTAGACAGCGCCCTCGATTCACAGTGACCTTAGTCTACACAGCGCCCTCGACTCACAGTGACCTTAGTCTACACAGCACCCTCGACTCACAGTGACCTTAGTCTACACAGAGCCCTCGACTCACAGTGACCTTAGTCTACACAGCACCCGCGACTCACAGTGACCTTAGTCTACACAGCGCCATCGACTCACAGTGACCTTAGTCTAGACAGCGCCCTCGACTCACTGTGACCTTAGTCTACACTGCACCCTCGACTCACAGTGACCTTAGTCTACACAGCACCCTCGACTCACAGTGACCTTAGTCTACACAGCACCATCGACTCACAGTGACCTTAGTCTACACAGCGCCCTCGACTCACAGTGACCTTAGTCTACACAGCACCCTCGACTCACAGTGACCTTAGTCTACACAGCGCCTTCGACTCACAGTGACCTTAGTCTACACAGCACCCTCGACTGACAGTGACCTTAGTCTACACTGCGCCCTCGACTCACAGTGACCTTAGTCTAGACAGCACCCTCGACCCACAGTGACCTTAGTCTACACTGCACCCTCGACTCACAGTGACCTTAGTCTCCACAGCGCCCTCGACTCACAGTGACCTTAGTCTAGACAGCACCCTCGACCCACAGTGACCTTAGTCTACACTGCACCCTCGACTCACAGTGACCTTAGTCTCCACAGCGCCCTCGACTCACAGTGACCTTAGTCTAGACAGCACCCTCGACCCACAGTGACCTTAGTCTAGACAGCACCCTCGACTCACAGTGACGTTAGTCTACTCAGCGCCCTCGACTCACAGTGACAGTCTCCACAGCGCCATTGACTCACAGTGACCTTAGTCTAGACAGAGCCCTCGACTCACAGTGACCTTAGTCTACACAGCGCCCTCGACTCACAGTGACCTTAGTCTACACAGCGCCCTCGACTCATAGTGACCTTAGTCTACACAGCGCCATCGACTCACAGTGACCTTAGTCTACACAGCGCCATCGACTCACAGTGACCTTAGTCTACACAGAGCCCTCGACTCATAGTGACCTTAGTCTACACAGCGCCCTCGACTCATAGTGACCTTAGTCTACACAGCGCCCTCGACTCATAGTGACCTTAGTCTACACAGCGCCATCGACTCACAGTGACCTTAGTCTACACAGCGCCATCGACTCACAGTGACCTTAGTCTACACAGCGCCCTCGACTCACAGTGACCTTAGTCTACACAGCGCCCTCGACTCACAGTGACCTTAGTCTACACAGCGCCATCGACTCACAGTGACCTTAGTCTAGACAGCACCCTCGACCCACAGTGACCTTAGTCTACACAGCACCCTCGACTCACAGTGACCTTAGTCTACACAGCGCCATCGACTCACAGTGACCTTAGTCTACACAGCGCCATCGACTCACAGTGACCTTAGTCTACACAGCGCCCTCGACTCACAGTGACCTTAGTCTACACAGAGCCCTCGACTCATAGTGACCTTAGTCTACACAGCGCCCTCGACTCATAGTGACCATAGTCTACACAGCGCCCTCGACTCACAGTGACCTTAGTCTACACAGCGCCCTCGACTCACAGTGACCTTAGTCTACACAGCACCCTCGACTCACAGTGACCTTAGTCTAGACAGCACCCTCGACTCACAGTGACCTTAGTCTAGACAGCACCCTCGTCTCACAGTGACCTTAGTCTACACAGCGCCATCGACTCACAGTGACCTTAGTCTACACAGCGCCCTCGACCCACAGTGACCTTAGTCTACACAGCGCCCTCGACCCACAGTGACCTTAGACTACACAGCACCCTCGACTCACAGTGACCTTAGTCTACACAGCGCCATTGACTCACAGTGACCTTAGTCTACACAGCGCCATTGACTCACAGTGACCTTAGTCTACACAGCGCCATCGACTCACAGTGACCTTAGTCTACACAGAGCCCTCGACTCACAGTGACCTTAGTCTAGACAGCACCCTCGACCCACAGTGACCTTAGTCTACACAGCGCCCTCGACTCACAGTGACCTTAGTCTAGATACCACCCTCGACTCACAGTGATCTTAGTCTACACAGCGCCCTCGACTCACAGTGACCTTAGTCTACACAGCGCCATCGACTCACAGTGACCTTAGTCTACACAGAGTCCTCGACTCACAGTGACCTTAGTCTAGACAGCACCCTCGACCCACAGTGACCTTAGTCTACACAGCGCCCTCGACTCACAGTGACCTTAGTCTAGATACCACCCTCGACTCACAGTGATCTTAGTCTACACAGCGCCCTCGACTCACAGTGACCTTAGTCTACACAGCGCCATCGACTCACAGTGACCTTAGTCAACACAGCACCCTCGACTGACAGTGACCTTAGTCTAGACAGCACCCTCGACCCACAGTGACCTTAGTCTACACAGCGCCATTGACTCACAGTGACCTTAGTCTAGACAGCACCCTCGACCCACAGTGACCTTAGTCTACACAGCGCCATTGACTCACAGTGACCTTAGTCTAGATACCACCCTCGACTCACAGTGATCTTAGTCTACACAGCGCCCTCGACTCACAGTGACCTTAGTCTACACAGCGCCATCGACTCACAGTGACCTTAGTCTACACAGCGCCCTCGACTCACAGTGACCTTAGTCTACACAGCGCCCTCGACTCACAGTGACCTTAGTCTCCACAGCGCCCTCGACTCACAGTGACCTTAGTCTCCACAGTGCCCTCGACTCACAGTGACCTTAGTCTACACAGCGCCCTCGACTCACAGTGACCTTAGTCTCCACAGCGCCCTCGACTCACAGTGACCTTAGTCTACACAGCGCCCTCGACTAACAGTGACCTTAGTCTACACAGCACCCTTGACTCACAGTGACCTTAGTCTACACAGCGCCCTCGACTCACAGTGACCTTAGTCTACACAGCGCCATCGACTCACAGTGACCTTAGTCTACACAGCGCCATCGACTCACAGTGACCTTAGTCTACACAGAGCCCTCGACTCACAGTGACCTTAGTCTAGACAGCACCCTCGACTCACAGTAACCTTAGTCTACACAGAGCCCTCGACTCACAGTGACCTTAGTCTACACAGAGCCCTCGACTCACAGTGACCTTAGTCTACACAGCGCCCTCGACTCACAGTGACCTTAGTCTAGACAGCGCCCTCGACTCACAGTGACCTTAGTCTAGACAGCGCCCTCGACTCACAGTGACCTTAGTCTAAACTGCACCATCGAATCACAGTGACCATAGTCTAGACAGCGCCATCGAATCACAGTGACCTTAGTCTAGATAGAGCCCTCGACTCACAGTGACCTTAGTCTAGACAGCGCCCTCGATTCACAGTGACTTTAGTCTACACAGCGCCCTCGACTCACAGTGACCTTAGTCTACACAGCACCCTCGACTCACAGTGACCTTAGTCTACACAGAGCCCTCGACTCACAGTGACCTTAGTCTACACAGCACCCGCGACTCACAGTGACCTTAGTCTACACAGCGCCATCGACTCACAGTGACCTTAGTCTAGACAGCGCCCTCGACTCACTGTGACCTTAGTCTACACTGCACCCTCGACTCACAGTGACCTTAGTCTACACAGCACCCTCGACTCACAGTGACCTTAGTCTACACAGCACCATCGACTCACAGTGACCTTAGTCTACACAGCGCCATCGACTCACAGTGACCTTAGTCTAGACAGCACCCTCGACCCACAGTGACCTTAGTCTACACAGCACCCTCGACTCACAGTGACCTTAGTCTACACAGCGCCATCGACTCACAGTGACCTTAGTCTACACAGCGCCATCGACTCACAGTGACCTTAGTCTACACAGCGCCCTCGACTCACAGTGACCTTAGTCTACACAGAGCCCTCGACTCATAGTGACCTTAGTCTACACAGCGCCCTCGACTCATAGTGACCATAGTCTACACAGCGCCCTCGACTCACAGTGACCTTAGTCTACACAGCGCCCTCGACTCACAGTGACCTTAGTCTACACAGCACCCTCGACTCACAGTGACCTTAGTCTAGACAGCACCCTCGACTCACAGTGACCTTAGTCTAGACAGCACCCTCGACTCACAGTGACCTTAGTCTACACAGCGCCATCGACTCACAGTGACCTTAGTCTACACAGCGCCCTCGACCCACAGTGACCTTAGTCTACACAGCGCCCTCGACCCACAGTGACCTTAGACTACACAGCACCCTCGACTCACAGTGACCTTAGTCTACACAGCGCCATTGACTCACAGTGACCTTAGTCTACACAGCGCCATTGACTCACAGTGACCTTAGTCTACACAGCGCCATCGACTCACAGTGACCTTAGTCTACACAGAGCCCTCGACTCACAGTGACCTTAGTCTAGACAGCACCCTCGACCCACAGTGACCTTAGTCTACACAGCGCCCTCGACTCACAGTGACCTTAGTCTAGATACCACCCTCGACTCACAGTGATCTTAGTCTACACAGCGCCCTCGACTCACAGTGACCTTAGTCTACACAGCGCCATCGACTCACAGTGACCTTAGTCTACACAGAGCCCTCGACTCACAGTGACCTTAGTCTAGACAGCACCCTCGACCCACAGTGACCTTAGTCTACACAGCGCCCTCGACTCACAGTGACCTTAGTCTAGATACCACCCTCGACTCACAGTGATCTTAGTCTACACAGCGCCCTCGACTCACAGTGACCTTAGTCTACACAGCGCCATCGACTCACAGTGACCTTAGTCAACACAGCACCCTCGACTGACAGTGACCTTAGTCTAGACAGCACCCTCGACCCACAGTGACCTTAGTCTACACAGCGCCATTGACTCACAGTGACCTTAGTCTAGACAGCACCCTCGACCCACAGTGACCTTAGTCTACACAGCGCCATTGACTCACAGTGACCTTAGTCTAGATACCACCCTCGACTCACAGTGATCTTAGTCTACACAGCGCCCTCGACTCACAGTGACCTTAGTCTACACAGCGCCATCGACTCACAGTGACCTTAGTCTACACAGCGCCCTCGACTCACAGTGACCTTAGTCTACACAGCGCCCTCGACTCACAGTGACCTTAGTCTCCACAGCGCCCTCGACTCACAGTGACCTTAGTCTCCACAGTGCCCTCGACTCACAGTGACCTTAGTCTACACAGCGCCCTCGACTCACAGTGACCTTAGTCTCCACAGCGCCCTCGACTCACAGTGACCTTAGTCTACACAGCGCCCTCGACTAACAGTGACCTTAGTCTACACAGCACCCTTGACTCACAGTGACCTTAGTCTACACAGCGCCCTCGACTCACAGTGACCTTAGTCTACACAGCGCCATCGACTCACAGTGACCTTAGTCTACACAGCGCCATCGACTCACAGTGACCTTAGTCTACACAGAGCCCTCGACTCACAGTGACCTTAGTCTAGACAGCACCCTCGACTCACAGTAACCTTAGTCTACACAGAGCCCTCGACTCACAGTGACCTTAGTCTACACAGAGCCCTCGACTCACAGTGACCTTAGTCTACACAGCGCCCTCGACTCACAGTGACCTTAGTCTAGACAGCGCCCTCGACTCACAGTGACCTTAGTCTAGACAGCGCCCTCGACTCACAGTGACCTTAGTCTAAACTGCACCATCGAATCACAGTGACCATAGTCTAGACAGCGCCATCGAATCACAGTGACCTTAGTCTAGATAGAGCCCTCGACTCACAGTGACCTTAGTCTAGACAGCGCCCTCGATTCACAGTGACTTTAGTCTACACAGCGCCCTCGACTCACAGTGACCTTAGTCTACACAGCACCCTCGACTCACAGTGACCTTAGTCTACACAGAGCCCTCGACTCACAGTGACCTTAGTCTACACAGCACCCGCGACTCACAGTGACCTTAGTCTACACAGCGCCATCGACTCACAGTGACCTTAGTCTAGACAGCGCCCTCGACTCACTGTGACCTTAGTCTACACTGCACCCTCGACTCACAGTGACCTTAGTCTACACAGCACCCTCGACTCACAGTGACCTTAGTCTACACAGCACCATCGACTCACAGTGACCTTAGTCTACACAGCGCCCTCGACTCACAGTGACCTTAGTCTACACAGCACCCTCGACTCACAGTGACCTTAGTCTACACAGCGCCCTCGACTCACAGTGACCTTAGTCTACACAGCGCCCTCGACTCACAGTGACCTTAGTCTACACAGCACCCTCGACTCACAGTGACCTTAGTCTAGACAGCACCCTCGACTCACAGTGACCTTAGTCTACACAGCGCCCTCGAGTCACAGTGACCTTAGTCTACACAGCGCCATCGACTCACAGTGACCTTAGTCTACACAGCGCCATCGACTCACAGTGACCTTAGTCTCCACAGCACACTCGACTCACAGTGACCTTAGTCTCCACAGCGCCCTCGACTCACAGTGACCTTAGTCTACACAGCGCCCTCGACCCACAGTGACCTTAGACTACACAGCACCCTCGACTCACAGTGACCTTAGTCTACACAGCGCCATTGACTCACAGTGACCTTAGTCTACACAGCGCCATTGACTCACAGTGACCTTAGTCTACACAGCGCCATCGACTCACAGTGACCTTAGTCTACACAGAGCCCTCGACTCACAGTGACCTTAGTCTAGACAGCACCCTCGACCCACAGTGACCTTAGTCTACACAGCGCCCTCGACTCACAGTGACCTTAGTCTAGATACCACCCTCGACTCACAGTGATCTTAGTCTACACAGCGCCCTCGACTCACAGTGACCTTAGTCTACACAGCGCCATCGACTCACAGTGACCTTAGTCTACACAGAGCCCTCGACTCACAGTGACCTTAGTCTAGACAGCACCCTCGACCCACAGTGACCTTAGTCTACACAGCGCCCTCGACTCACAGTGACCTTAGTCTAGATACCACCCTCGACTCACAGTGATCTTAGTCTACACAGCGCCCTCGACTCACAGTGACCTTAGTCTACACAGCGCCATCGACTCACAGTGACCTTAGTCAACACAGCACCCTCGACTGACAGTGACCTTAGTCTAGACAGCACCCTCGACCCACAGTGACCTTAGTCTACACAGCGCCATTGACTCACAGTGACCTTAGTCTAGACAGCACCCTCGACCCACAGTGACCTTAGTCTACACAGCGCCATTGACTCACAGTGACCTTAGTCTAGATACCACCCTCGACTCACAGTGATCTTAGTCTACACAGCGCCCTCGACTCACAGTGACCTTAGTCTACACAGCGCCATCGACTCACAGTGACCTTAGTCTACACAGCGCCCTCGACTCACAGTGACCTTAGTCTACACAGCGCCCTCGACTCACAGTGACCTTAGTCTCCACAGCGCCCTCGACTCACAGTGACCTTAGTCTCCACAGTGCCCTCGACTCACAGTGACCTTAGTCTACACAGCGCCCTCGACTCACAGTGACCTTAGTCTCCACAGCGCCCTCGACTCACAGTGACCTTAGTCTACACAGCGCCCTCGACTAACAGTGACCTTAGTCTACACAGCACCCTTGACTCACAGTGACCTTAGTCTACACAGCGCCCTCGACTCACAGTGACCTTAGTCTACACAGCGCCATCGACTCACAGTGACCTTAGTCTACACAGCGCCATCGACTCACAGTGACCTTAGTCTACACAGAGCCCTCGACTCACAGTGACCTTAGTCTAGACAGCACCCTCGACTCACAGTAACCTTAGTCTACACAGAGCCCTCGACTCACAGTGACCTTAGTCTACACAGAGCCCTCGACTCACAGTGACCTTAGTCTACACAGCGCCCTCGACTCACAGTGACCTTAGTCTAGACAGCGCCCTCGACTCACAGTGACCTTAGTCTAGACAGCGCCCTCGACTCACAGTGACCTTAGTCTAAACTGCACCATCGAATCACAGTGACCATAGTCTAGACAGCGCCATCGAATCACAGTGACCTTAGTCTAGATAGAGCCCTCGACTCACAGTGACCTTAGTCTAGACAGCGCCCTCGATTCACAGTGACTTTAGTCTACACAGCGCCCTCGACTCACAGTGACCTTAGTCTACACAGCACCCTCGACTCACAGTGACCTTAGTCTACACAGAGCCCTCGACTCACAGTGACCTTAGTCTACACAGCACCCGCGACTCACAGTGACCTTAGTCTACACAGCGCCATCGACTCACAGTGACCTTAGTCTAGACAGCGCCCTCGACTCACTGTGACCTTAGTCTACACTGCACCCTCGACTCACAGTGACCTTAGTCTACACAGCACCCTCGACTCACAGTGACCTTAGTCTACACAGCACCATCGACTCACAGTGACCTTAGTCTACACAGCGCCCTCGACTCACAGTGACCTTAGTCTACACAGCACCCTCGACTCACAGTGACCTTAGTCTACACAGCGCCCTCGACTCACAGTGACCTTAGTCTACACAGCGCCCTCGACTCACAGTGACCTTAGTCTACACAGCACCCTCGACTCACAGTGACCTTAGTCTAGACAGCACCCTCGACTCACAGTGACCTTAGTCTACACAGCGCCCTCGAGTCACAGTGACCTTAGTCTACACAGCGCCATCGACTCACAGTGACCTTAGTCTACACAGCGCCATCGACTCACAGTGACCTTAGTCTCCACAGCACACTCGACTCACAGTGACCTTAGTCTCCACAGCGCCCTCGACTCACAGTGACCTTAGTCTACACAGCGCCCTCGACTCACAGTGACCTTAGGCTAGATAGCGCCCTCGACTCACAGTGACCTTAGTCTACACAGCGCCCTCGACTCACAGTGACCTTAGTCTAGATAGCGCCCTCGACTCACAGTGACCTTAGTCTACACAGCGCACACGACTCACTGTGACATTAGTCTAGATAGCACCCTCGACTCACAGTGACCTTAATCTACACTGCACCCTCGACTCACAGTGACCTTAGTCTAGATAGCGCCCTCGACTCACAGTGACCTTAGTCTAGACTACAGCTTCGACTCACAGTGACCTTAATCAACACTGCACCCTCGACACAGTGACCTTAGTCTAGATAGCGCCCTCGACTCACAGTGACCTTAGTCTAGACAGCGCCCTCGACTCACAGTGACCTTAGTCTACACTGCACACTCGACTCACAGTGACCATAGTCTAGACTACACCCTCGACTCACAGTGACCTTAATCTACACTGCACCCTCGACTCACAGTGACCTTAGTCTCCACAGCGCCCTCGACTCACAGTGACCTTAGTCTAGACAGCACCCTCGACCCACAGTGACCTTAGTCTACACTGCACCCTCGACTCACAGTGACCTTAGTCTCCACAGCGCCCTCGACTCACAGTGACCTTAGTCTAGACAGCACCCTCGACCCACAGTGACCTTAGTCTAGACAGCACCCTCGACTCACAGTGACGTTAGTCTACTCAGCGCCCTCGACTCACAGTGACAGTCTCCACAGCGCCATTGACTCACAGTGACCTTAGTCTAGACAGAGCCCTCGACTCACAGTGACCTTAGTCTACACAGCGCCCTCGACTCACAGTGACCTTAGTCTACACAGCGCCCTCGACTCATAGTGACCTTAGTCTACACAGCGCCATCGACTCACAGTGACCTTAGTCTACACAGCGCCATCGACTCACAGTGACCTTAGTCTACACAGAGCCCTCGACTCATAGTGACCTTAGTCTACACAGCGCCCTCGACTCATAGTGACCTTAGTCTACACAGCGCCCTCGACTCATAGTGACCTTAGTCTACACAGCGCCATCGACTCACAGTGACCTTAGTCTACACAGCGCCATCGACTCACAGTGACCTTAGTCTACACAGCGCCCTCGACTCACAGTGACCTTAGTCTACACAGCGCCCTCGACTCACAGTGACCTTAGTCTACACAGCGCCATCGACTCACAGTGACCTTAGTCTAGACAGCACCCTCGACCCACAGTGACCTTAGTCTACACAGCACCCTCGACTCACAGTGACCTTAGTCTACACAGCGCCATCGACTCACAGTGACCTTAGTCTACACAGCGCCATCGACTCACAGTGACCTTAGTCTACACAGCGCCCTCGACTCACAGTGACCTTAGTCTACACAGAGCCCTCGACTCATAGTGACCTTAGTCTACACAGCGCCCTCGACTCATAGTGACCATAGTCTACACAGCGCCCTCGATTCACAGTGACCTTAGTCTACACAGCGCCCTCGACTCACAGTGACCTTAGTCTACACAGCACCCTCGACTCACAGTGACCTTAGTCTAGACAGCACCCTCGACTCACAGTGACCTTAGTCTAGACAGCACCCTCGACTCACAGTGACCTTAGTCTACACAGCGCCATCGACTCACAGTGACCTTAGTCTACACAGCGCCCTCGACCCACAGTGACCTTAGTCTACACAGCGCCCTCGACCCACACTGACCTTAGACTACACAGCACCCTCGACTCACAGTGACCTTAGTCTACACAGCGCCATTGACTCACAGTGACCTTAGTCTACACAGCGCCATTGACTCACAGTGACCTTAGTCTACACAGCGCCATCGACTCACAGTGACCTTAGTCTACACAGAGCCCTCGACTCACAGTGACCTTAGTCTAGACAGCACCCTCGACCCACAGTGACCTTAGTCTACACAGCGCCCTCGACTCACAGTGACCTTAGTCTAGATACCACCCTCGACTCACAGTGATCTTAGTCTACACAGCGCCCTCGACTCACAGTGACCTTAGTCTACACAGCGCCATCGACTCACAGTGACCTTAGTCTACACAGAGCCCTCGACTCACAGTGACCTTAGTCTAGACAGCACCCTCGACCCACAGTGACCTTAGTCTACACAGCGCCCTCGACTCACAGTGACCTTAGTCTAGATACCACCCTCGACTCACAGTGATCTTAGTCTACACAGCGCCCTCGACTCACAGTGACCTTAGTCTACACAGCGCCATCGACTCACAGTGACCTTAGTCAACACAGCACCCTCGACTGACAGTGACCTTAGTCTAGACAGCACCCTCGACCCACAGTGACCTTAGTCTACACAGCGCCATTGACTCACAGTGACCTTAGTCTAGACAGCACCCTCGACCCACAGTGACCTTAGTCTACACAGCGCCATTGACTCACAGTGACCTTAGTCTAGATACCACCCTCGACTCACAGTGATCTTAGTCTACACAGCGCCCTCGACTCACAGTGACCTTAGTCTACACAGCGCCATCGACTCACAGTGACCTTAGTCTACACAGCGCCCTCGACTCACAGTGACCTTAGTCTACACAGCGCCCTCGACTCACAGTGACCTTAGTCTCCACAGCGCCCTCGACTCACAGTGACCTTAGTCTCCACAGTGCCCTCGACTCACAGTGACCTTAGTCTACACAGCGCCCTCGACTCACAGTGACCTTAGTCTCCACAGCGCCCTCGACTCACAGTGACCTTAGTCTACACAGCGCCCTCGACTAACAGTGACCTTAGTCTACACAGCACCCTTGACTCACAGTGACCTTAGTCTACACAGCGCCCTCGACTCACAGTGACCTTAGTCTACACAGCGCCATCGACTCACAGTGACCTTAGTCTACACAGCGCCATCGACTCACAGTGACCTTAGTCTACACAGAGCCCTCGACTCACAGTGACCTTAGTCTAGACAGCACCCTCGACTCACAGTAACCTTAGTCTACACAGAGCCCTCGACTCACAGTGAACTTAGTCTACACAGAGCCCTCGACTCACAGTGACCTTAGTCTACACAGCGCCCTCGACTCACAGTGACCTTAGTCTAGACAGCGCCCTCGACTCACAGTGACCTTAGTCTAGACAGCGCCCTCGACTCACAGTGACCTTAGTCTAAACTGCACCATCGAATCACAGTGACCATAGTCTAGACAGCGCCATCGAATCACAGTGACCTTAGTCTAGATAGAGCCCTCGACTCACAGTGACCTTAGTCTAGACAGCGCCCTCGATTCACAGTGACTTTAGTCTACACAGCGCCCTCGACTCACAGTGACCTTAGTCTACACAGCACCCTCGACTCACAGTGACCTTAGTCTACACAGAGCCCTCGACTCACAGTGACCTTAGTCTACACAGCACCCGCGACTCACAGTGACCTTAGTCTACACAGCGCCATCGACTCACAGTGACCTTAGTCTAGACAGCGCCCTCGACTCACTGTGACCTTAGTCTACACTGCACCCTCGACTCACAGTGACCTTAGTCTACACAGCACCCTCGACTCACAGTGACCTTAGTCTACACAGCACCATCGACTCACAGTGACCTTAGTCTACACAGCGCCCTCGACTCACAGTGACCTTAGTCTACACAGCACCCTCGACTCACAGTGACCTTAGTCTACACAGCGCCCTCGACTCACAGTGACCTTAGTCTACACAGCGCCCTCGACTCACAGTGACCTTAGTCTACACAGCACCCTCGACTCACAGTGACCTTAGTCTAGACAGCACCCTCGACTCACAGTGACCTTAGTCTACACAGCGCCGTCGAGTCACAGTGACCTTAGTCTACACAGCGCCATCGACTCACAGTGACCTTAGTCTACACAGCGCCATCGACTCACAGTGACCTTAGTCTCCACAGCACACTCGACTCAGAGTGACCTTAGTCTCCACAGCGCCCTCGACTCACAGTGACCTTAGTCTACACAGCGCCCTCGACTCACAGTGACCTTAGGCTAGATAGCGCCCTCGACTCACAGTGACCTTAGTCTACACAGCGCCCTCGACTCACAGTGACCTTAGTCTAGATAGCGCCCTCGACTCACAGTGACCTTAGTCTACACAGCGCACACGACTCACTGTGACATTAGTCTAGATAGCACCCTCGACTCACAGTGACCTTAATCTACACTGCACCCTCGACTCACAGTGACCTTAGTCTAGATAGCGCCCTCGACTCACAGTGACCTTAGTCTAGACTACAGCTTCGACTCACAGTGACCTTAATCAACACTGCACCCTCGACACAGTGACCTTAGTCTAGATAGCGCCCTCGACTCACAGTGACCTTAGTCTAGACAGCGCCCTCGACTCACAGTGACCTTAGTCTACACTGCACACTCGACTCACAGTGACCATAGTCTAGACTACACGCTCGACTCACAGTGACCTTAATCTACACTGCACCCTCGACTCACAGTGACCTTAGTCTGGACAGCGCCCTCGACTCACAGTGACCTTAGTCTATACTGCACCCTCGAATCACAGTGACCTTAGTCTAGACAGCACCCTCAACTCACAGTGACCTTAGTCAACACTGCAGCCTCGATTCACAGTGATCTTAGTCTAGACAGCACCCTCGACTCACAGTGAAAGTCTAGACAGCACGCTCGATTCACAGTGACCTTAGTCTACACAGCGCCCTCGACTCACAGTGACCTTAGTCTACACTGCACCCTCGACTCACAGTGACCTTAGTCTACACAGCGCCCTCGACTCACAGTGACCTTAGTCTACACAGCACCCTCGACTCACAGTGACCTTAGTCTACACAGCGCCCTCGACTCACAGTGACCTTAGTCTACACTGCACCCTCGACACACAGTGACCTTAGTCTACACAGCGCCCTCGATTTACAGTGATCTTAGTCTAGACAGCACCCTCGACTCACAGTGACCTTAGTCTACACTGCACCCTCGACACACAGTGACCTTAGTCTACACAGCGCCCTCGATTTACAGTGATCTTAGTCTAGACAGCACCCTCGACTCACAGTGACCTTAGTCTACACTGCACCCTCGACTCACAGTGACCTTAGTCTAGACAGCGCCCTCGACTCACAGTGACCTTAGTCTACACTGCACCCTCGACTCACAGAGACCTTAGTCTACACTGCACCCTCGACTCACAGTGACCTTAATCTACACTGCACCCTCGACTCACAGTGACCTTAGTCTGGACAGCGCCCTCGACTCACAGTGACCTTAGTCTATACTGCACCCTCGAATCACAGTGACCTTAGTCTAGACAGCACCCTCAACTCACAGTGACCTTAGTCAACACTGCAGCCTCGATTCACAGTGATCTTAGTCTAGACAGCACCCTCGACTCACAGTGAAAGTCTAGACAGCACGCTCGATTCACAGTGACCTTAGTCTACACAGCGCCCTCGACTCACAGTGACCTTAGTCTACACTGCACCCTCGACTCACAGTGACCTTAGTCTACACAGCGCCCTCGACTCACAGTGACCTTAGTCTACACAGCACCCTCGACTCACAGTGACCTTAGTCTACACAGCGCCCTCGACTCACAGTGACCTTAGTCTACACTGCACCCTCGACACACAGTGACCTTAGTCTACACAGCGCCCTCGATTTACAGTGATCTTAGTCTAGACAGCACCCTCGACTCACAGTGACCTTAGTCTACACTGCACCCTCGACACACAGTGACCTTAGTCTACACAGCGCCCTCGATTTACAGTGATCTTAGTCTAGACAGCACCCTCGACTCACAGTGACCTTAGTCTACACTGCACCCTCGACTCACAGTGACCTTAGTCTAGACAGCGCCCTCGACTCACAGTGACCTTAGTCTACACTGCACCCTCGACTCACAGAGACCTTAGTCTACACTGCACCCTCGACTCACAGTGACCTTAGTCTCCACAGCGCCCTCGACTCACAGTGACCTTAGTCTAGATAGCGCCCTCGACTCACAGTGACCTTAGTCTAGATAGCGCCCTTGACTCACAGTGACCTTAGTCTAGACAGCACCCTCGACTCACAGTCACCTTAGTCTACACTGCACCCTCGACTCACAGTGACCTTAGTCTACACAGCGCCATCGACTCACAGTGACCTTAGTCTACCCAGCGCCCTCGATTCACAGTGACCTTAGTCTAGACAGCGCACACCACTCACCGTGTCATTAGTCTACACTGCACCCTCGACTCACAGTGACCTTAGTCTAGACAGCGCACACCACTCACCGTGACATTAGTCTACACTGCACCCTCGACTCACAGTGACCTTAGTCTACCCAGCGCCCTCGACTCACAGTGACCTTAGTCTAGACAGCGCCCACCACTCACCGTGACATTAGTCTACACAGCGCCATCGACTCACAGTGACCTTAGTCTACACAGCGCCATCGACTCACAGTGACCTTAGTCTACACAGCGCACACGACTCACTGTAACATTAGTCTAGACTACACCTTCGACTCACAGTGACCTTAATCAACACTGCACCCTCGACTCACAGTGACCTTAGTCTAGATAGCGCCCTCGACTCACAGTGACCTTAGTCTAGACAGCGCCCTCGACTCACAGTGACATCAGTCTAGACAGCGCCCTCGACTCACAGTGACCTTAGTCTAGACAGCGCCCTCGACTCACAGTGACCTTAGTCTAGACAGCGCCCTCGACTCACAGTGACATCAGTCTAGATAGCGCCCTCGACTCACAGTGACCTTAGTCTAGACAGCGCCCTCGACTCACAGTGACATCAGTCTACACTGCACCCTCGACTCACAGTGACCTTAGTCTACACAGCGCACACGACTCACTGTGACATTAGTCTACACAGCGCACTCGACTCACAGTGACCTTAGTCTACACAGCACCATCGACTCACAGTGACCTTAGTCTACACAGCACCCTCGACTCACAGTGACCTTAGTCTAGATAGCGCCCTCGACTCACAGTGACCTTAGTCTACACAGCACCCTCGACTCACAGTGACCTTAGTCTAGACAGCACCCTCGACTCACAGTGACCTTAGTCTAGACAGCGCCCTCAACTCACAGTGACCTTAGTCTACACAGCGCCCTCGACTCACAGTGACCATAGTCTACACAGCGCCCTCGACTCACAGTGACCTTAGTCTAGACAGCGCCCTCAACTCACAGTGACCATAGTCTACACAGCGCCCTCGACTCACAGTGACCTTAGTCTACACAGCACCATTGACTCACAGTGACCTTAGTCTACACAGCACCTTCGACTCACAGTGACCTTAGTCTACACAGCGCCCTCGACTCACAGTGACCTTAGTCTACACAGCGCCCTCAACTCACAGTGACCATAGTCTACACAGCGCCCTCGACTCACAGTGACCTTAGTCTACACAGCACCATTGACTCGCAGTGACCTTAGTCTACACAGCACCTTCGACTCACAGTGACCTTAGTCTACACAGCACCCTCGACTCACAGTGACCTTAGTCTACACAGCACCCTCGACTCACAGTGACAGTCTACACAGCACCCTCGACTCACAGTAACCTTAGTCTAGACAGCGCCCTCGAGTCACAGTGACCTTAGGCTACACAGCGCCCTCGACTCACAGTGACCTTAGTCTAGACAGCGCCCTCGACTCACAGTGACCTTAGGCTAGATAGCGCCCTCGACTCACAGTGACCTTAGTCTACACAGCGCCCTCGACTCACAGTGACCTTAGTCTACCCAGCGCCCTCGACTCACAGTGACCTTAGTCTAGACAGCGCACACCACTCACCGTGACATTAGTCTACACTGCACCCTCGACTCACAGTGACCTTAGTCTACCCAGCGCCCTCGACTCACAGTGACCTTAGTCTACACAGCGCCCACCACTCACCGTGACATTAGTCTACACAGCGCCATCGACTCACAGTGACCTTAGTCTACACAGCGCCATCGACTCACAGTGACCTTAGTCTACACAGCGCCATCGACTCACAGTGACCTTAGTCTACACAGCGCACACGACTCACTGTGACATTAGTCTAGACTACACCTTCGACTCACAGTGACCTTAATCAACACTGCACCCTCGACTCACAGTGACCTTAGTCTAGATAGCGCCCTCGACTCACAGTGACCTTAGTCTAGACAGCGCCCTCGACTCACAGTGACATCAGTCTAGACAGCGCCCTCGACTCACAGTGACCTTAGTCTAGACAGCGCCCTCGACTCACAGTGACCTTAGTCTAGACAGCGCCCTCGACTCACAGTGACATCAGTCTAGATAGCGCCCTCGACTCACAGTGACCTTAGTCTAGACAGCGCCCTCGACTCACAGTGACATCAGTCTACACTGCACCCTCGACGCACAGTGACCTTAGTCTACACAGCGCACACGACTCACTGTGACATTAGTCTACACTACACCTTCGAATCACAGTGACCTTAATCAACACTGCACCCTCGACTCACAGTGACCTTAGTCTAGATAGCGCCCTCGACTCACAGTGACCTTAGTCTAGACAGCGCCCTCGATTCACAGTGACCTTAGTCTACACAGCGCCCTCGACTCACAGTGACCTTAGTCTACACAGCACCCTCGACTCACAGTGACCTTAGTCTACACAGCACCCGCGACTCACAGTGACCTTAGTCTACACAGCGCCCTCGACTCACAGTGACGTTAGTCTACACAGCGCCCTTGACTCACAGTGACCTTAGTCTACACTGCACCCTTGACTCACAGTGACCTTAGTCAACAGTGCACCCTCGATTCACAGTGACCTTAGTCTACACAGCGCCCTCGACTCACAGTGACCTTAGTCTACACAGCGCCCTCGATTCACAGTGACTTTAGTCTACACTGCACCCTCGATTCACAGTGAACTTAGTCTACACAGCGCCCTCGACTCACAGTGACCTTAGTCTACACAGCGCCCTTGACTCACAGTGACCTTAGTCTACACAGCGCCCTCGACTCACAGTGACCTTAGTCTACACAGCGCCCTTGACTCACAGTGACCTGAGTCTACACTGCACCCTCGACTCACAGTGACCTTAGTCTACACAGCGCCCTTGACTCACAGTGACCTTAGTCTAGACAGCACCCTCGACTCACAGTCACCTTAGTCTACACTGCACCCTCGACTCACAGTGACCTTAGTCTACACAGCGCCATCGACTCACAGTGACCATAGTCTACCCAGCGCCCTCGACTCACAGTGACCTTAGTCTACACAGCGCCCTCGACTCACAGTGACCTTAGTCAACACTGCACCCTCGACTCACAGTGACCTTAGTCTAGACAGCACCCTCGACCCACAGTAACCTTAGTCTACACAGCACCCTCGACTCACAGTGACCTTAGTCTACACAGCGCCCTCGACTCACAGTGACCTTAGTCTAGATAGCGCCCTCGACTCACAGTGACCTTAGTCTAGACAGCGCCCTCGACTCACAGTGACCTTAGTCTACACAGCGCCCTCGACTGACAGTGACCTTAGTCTAGATAGCGCCCTCGACTCACAGTAACCTTAGTCTACACAGCGTCATTGACTCACAGTGACCTTAGTCTACACAGCGTCATTGACTCACAGTGACCGTATTCTACACAGCGCCCTCGACTCACAGTGACCTTAGTCTAGATAGCGCCCTTGACTCACAGTGACCTTAGTCTAGACAGCACCCTCGACTCACAGTGACCTTAGTCAACAGTGCACCCTCGATTCACAGTGACCTTAGTCTAGACAGCACTCTCGACTCACAGTCACCTTAGTCTACACTGCACCCTCGACTCACAGTGACCTTAGTCTAGACAGCGCCATCGACTCACAGTGACCTTAGCCTAGACAGCGCCCTCGACTGACAGTGACCTTAGTCTAGACAGCGCACACCACTCACCGTGACATTAGTCTACACTGCACCCTCGACTCACAGTGACCTTAGTCTACACAGCGCCCTCGACTCACAGTGACCTTAGTCTAGATAGCGCCCTCGACTCACAGTGACATTAGTCTACACAGCGCCCTCGACTCACAGTGACCTTAGTCTAGATAGCGCCCTCGACTCACAGTGACCTTAGACTACACTGCACCCTAGACTCACAGTGACCTTAGTCTACACAGCGCTATCGACTCACAGTGACCTTAGTCTACACAGCCCCCTCGACTCACAGTGACCTTAGTCTAGACAGCGCCCTCGACTCACAGTGACCTTAGTCTACACAGCACCCTCGACTCACAGAGACCATAGTCTAAACTACACCCTCGACTCACAGTGACCTTAATCTACACTGCACCCTCGACTCACAGTGACCTTAGTATACACAGCGCACACCACTCACCGTGACATTAGTTTACACTACACCTTCGACTCACAGTGACCTTAATCAACACCGCACCCTCGACTCACAGAGATCTTAGTCTAGACAGCGCCCTCGACTCACAGTGACATCAGTCTACACTGCACCATCGAATCACAGTGACCTTAGTCTAGACAGCGCCCTCGACTCACCGAACATAGTCTACACAGCGCCCTCGACTCACAGTGACCTTAGTCTACACAGCGCCCATGACTCACAGTGACCTTAGTCTACACAGCACCCTCGACTCACAGTGACCTTAGTCTAGACAGCACCCTCGACCCACAGTGACCTTAGTCTACACAGCGCCCTCGACTCACAGTGACCTTAGTCTACACAGCGCCCTCGACTCACAGTGACGTTAGTCTACACAGCGCCCTTGACTCACAGTGACCTTAGTCTACACTGCACCCTTGACTCACAGTGACCTTAGTCAACAGTGCACCCTCGATTCACAGTGACCTTAGTCTACACAGCGCCCTCGATTCACAGTGACTTTAGTCTACACAGCGCCCTCGACTCACAGTGACCTTAGTCTACACAGCGCCCTCGACTCACAGTGACCTTAGTCTAGACAGCGCCCTTGACTCACAGTGACCTTAGTCTACACAGCGCCCTTGACTCACAGTGACCTTAGTCTAGACAGCACCCTCGACTCACAGTCACCTTAGTCTACACTGCACCCTCGACTCACAGTGACCTTAGTCTACACAGCGCCATCGACTCACAGTGACCATAGTCTACCCAGCGCCCTCGACTCACAGTGACCTTAGTCTAGACAGCGCACACCACTCACCGTGACATTAGTCTACACTGCACCCTCGACTCACAGTGACCTTAGTCTACACTGCACCCTCGACTCACAGTGACCTTAGTCTAGACAGCGCACACCACTCACAGTGACATTAGTCTACACTGCACCCTCGACTCACAGTAACCTTAGTCTACACAGCGCCCTCGACTCACAGTGACCTTAGTCTAGATAGTGCCCTTGACTCACAGTGACCTTAGTCTACCCAGCGCCATCGACTCACAGTAACCTTAGTCTACACAGCGCCCTCGACTCACAGTGACCTTAGTCTAGATAGTGCCCTTGACTCACAGTGACCTTAGTCTTGACAGCGCCCTCGACTCACAGTGACCTTAGTCTACACAGCACCCTCGACTCACAGTGACCTTAGTCTACACAGCGCCCTCGAATCACAGTGACCTTAGTCTAGATAGCGCCCTCGACTCACAGTGACCTTAGTCTAGACAGCGCCCTCGACTCACAGTGACCTTAGTCTACACTGCACCCTCGACTCACAGTGACCTTAGTCTAGATAGCGCCCTCGACTCACAGTGACCTTAGTCTAGACAGCGCCCTCAACTCACAGTGACCTTAGTCTACACAGCGCCCTCGACTCACAGTGACCTTAGTCTACACAGCGCCCTCGATTCACAGTGACTTTAGTCTACACTGCACCCTCGATTCACAGTGACCTTAGTCTACACAGCGCCCTCGACTCACAGTAACCTTAGTCTACACAGCGCCCTCAACTCACAGTGACCTTAGTCTACACAGCGTCATTGACTCACAGTGACCTTAGTCTACACAGCGCCCTCGACTCACAGTGACCTTAGTCTAGATAGCGCCCTTGACTCACAGTGACCTTAGTCTAGACAGCACCCTCGACTCACAGTGACCTTAGTCAACAGTGCACCCTCGATTCACAGTGATCTTAGTCTAGACAGCACCCTCGACTCACAGACACCTTAGTCTACACTGCACCCTCGACTCACAGTGACCTTAGTCTAGACAGCGCCATCGACTCACAGTGACCTTAGCCTAGACAGCGCCCTCGACTGACAGTGACCTTAGTCTAGACAGCGCACACCACTCACCGTGACATTAGTCTACACTGCACCCTCGACTCACAGTGACCTTAATCTACACTGCACCCTCGACTCACAGTGACCTTAGTCTAGATAGCGCCCTCGACTCACTGTGACCTTAGACTACACTGCACCCTAGACTCACAGTGACCTTAGTCTACACAGCGCTATCGACTCACAGTGACCTTAGTCTACACAGCCCCCTCGACTCACAGTGACCTTAGTCTAGACAGCGCCCTCGACTCACAGTGACCTTAGTCTACACAGCGCCCTCGACTCACAGTGATCATAGTCTAGACTACACCCTCGACTCACAGTGACCTTAATCTACACTGCACCCTCGACTCACAGTGACCTTAGTATACACAGCGCACACCACTCACCGTGACATTAGTTTACACTACACCTTCGACTCACAGTGACCTTAATCAACACTGCACCCTCGACTCACAGAGATCTTAGTCTAGACAGCGCCCTCGACTCACAGTGACATCAGTCTACACAGCACCCTCGAATCACAGTGACCTTAGTCTACACAGCGCCATCGACTCACAGTGACCTTAGTCTACACAGCACCCTCGACTCACAGTGACCTTAGTCTAGACAGCACCCTTGACTCACAGTGACCTTAGTCTACACTGCACCCTCGATTCACAGTGACCTTAGTCAACAGTGCACCCTCAATTCACAGTGATCATAGTCTAGACAGCACCCTCGACTCACAGTAACCTTAGTCTACACTGCACCCTCGACTCACAGTGACCTTAGTCTACACAACGCCATCGACTCACAGTGACCTTAGTCTACACAGCGCCCTCGACTCACAGTGACCTTAGTCTAGATAGTGCCCTTGACTCACAGTGACCTTAGTCTAGACAGCGCCCTCGACTCACAGTGACCTTAGTCTAGATAGTGCCCTTGACTCACAGTGACCTTAGTCTAGACAGCGCCCTCGACTCACAGTGACCTTAGTCTACCCAGCGCCCTCGACTGACAGTGACATCAGTCTACACTGCACCCTCAACTCACAGTGACCTTAGTCTACACAGCGCCATCGACTCACAGTGACCTTAGTCTACCCATCGCCCTCGACTGACAGTGACATCAGTCTACACTGCACCCTCGACTCACAGTGACCTTAGTCTACACAGCGCCCTCGATTCACAGTGACCATAGTCTACACAGCGCCCTCGACTCACAGTGACCTTAGTCTACACAGCGCCCTCGACTCACAGTGACCTTAGTCTACCCAGCGCCCTCGACTGACAGTGACCTTAGTCTACACAGCGCCCTCGACTCACAGTGACCTTAGTCTACCCAGCGCCCTCGACTGACAGTGACCTTAGTCTACACTGCACCCTCGATTCACAGTGACCTTAGTCTACCCAGCGCACACCACTCACCGTGACATTAGTCTACACTGCACCTTCGACTCACAGTGACCTTAATCTACACTGCACCCTCGACTCACAGTGACCTTAGTCTAGATAGCGCCCTCGACTCACAGTGACCTTAGTCTAGACAGCGCCCTCGACACACAGTGACCTTAGTCTACACAGCGCCCTCGACTCACAGTGACCTTAGTCTACACAGCGCCCTCGACTCACAGTGACCTTAGTCTACACAGCGCCCTCGACTCACAGTGACCTTAGTCTGGACAGCACCCTCGACTCACAGTGACCTTAGTCTACACAGCGCCCTCGACTCAGTGACCTTAGTCTACACTGCACCCTCGACTCACAGTGACCTTAGTCTAGACAGCGCCCTCGACTCACAGTGACTAGTCTAGACAGCACCCTCGACTCACAGTGACCTTAGTCTAGATAGCGCCCTCGACTCACAGTGACCTTAGTCTAGACAGCGCCCACGACTCATAGTGTCCTTAGTCTAGACAGCACCCTCGACTCAGTGACCTTAGTCAACACTGCACCCTCGATTCACAGTGATCTTAGTCTAGACAGCGCACACCACTCACCGTGACATTAGTCTACACTGCACCCTCGACTCACAGTGACCTTAGTCTACCCAGCGCCCTCGACTCACAGTGACCTTAGTCTAGACAGCGCCATCGACTCACAGTGACCTTAGTCTACCCAGCGCCCTCGACTCACAGTGACCTTAGTCTAGATAGTGCCCTTGACTCACAGTGACCTTAGTCTTGACAGCGCCCTCGACTCACAGTGACCTTAGTCTACACAGCGCCCTCGACTCACAGTGACCTTAGGCTAGATAGCACCCTCGACTCACAGTGACCTTAGTCTACACAGCGTCATTGACTCACAGTGACCTTAGTCTACACAGTGCCCTCGACTCACAGTGACCTTAGTCTAGATAGTGCCCTTGACTCACAGTGACCTTAGTCTTCACAGCGCCCTTGACTCACAGTGACCTTAGTCTACACAGCGCTATCGACTCACAGTGACCTTAGTCTAGATAGCACCCTCGACTCACAGTGACCTTAGTCTACACAGCGCCCTCGACTCACAGTGACCTTAGTCTAGACAGCACCCTAGACTCACAGTGACCTTAGTCTACACTGCACCCTCGACTCACAGTGACCTTAGTCTAGACAGCGCCATCGACTCACAGTGACCTTAGCCTAGACAGCGCCCTCGACTGACTGTGACCTTAGTCTAGACAGCGCACACCACTCACCGTGACATTAGTCTACACTGCACCCTCGACTCACAGTGACCTTAATCTACACTGCACCCTCGACTCACAGTGACCTTAGTCTAGATAGCGCCCTCGACTCACAGTGACCTTAGTCTAGACAGCGCAGACGACTCACTGTGACATTAGTCTACACTACACCTTCGACTCACAGTGACCTTAATCAACACTGCACCCTCGAATCACAGTGACCTTAGTCTACACAGCGCTATCGACTCACAGTGACCTTAGTCTACACAGCCCCCTCGACTCACAGTGACCTTAGTCTAGACAGCGCCCTCAACTCACAGTGACCTTAGTCTACACAGCACCCTCGACTCACAGAGACCATAGTCTAGACTACACCCTCGACTCACAGTGACCTTAATCTACACTGCACCCTCGACTCACAGTGACCTTAGTCTAGACAGCGCACACCACTCACCGTGACATTAGTCTACACTGCACCCTCGACTCACAGTGACATCAGTCTACAGTGCACCATCGAATCGCAGTGACCTTAGTCTACACAGCACCCTCGACTCACAGTGACCTTAGTCTACACACCACTCTCGACTCACAGTGACCTTAGTCTAGATAGCGCCCTCGACTCACAGTGACCTTAGTCTAGACAGCGCCCTCGACTCACCGAACATAGTCTACACAGCACCCTCGAATCACAGTGACCTTAGTCTAGACAGCGCCCTCGACTCACCGAACATAGTCTACACAGCGACCTCGACTCACAGTGACCTTAGTCTAGACAGCGCCCTCGACTCACAGTGACCTTAGTCTACACAGCGCCCTCGACTCACAGTGACCTTAGTCTACCCAGCGCCCTCGACTCACAGTGACCTTAGTCTAGACAGCACCCTCGACTCACAGTGACCTTAGACTAGACAGCGCCCTCGACTCACAGTGACCTTAGTCTAGACAGCGCCCTCGACTCACAGTGACATCAGTCTACACTGCACCCTCGAATCACGGTGACCTTAGTCTGGACAGCGCCCTCGACTCACAGTGACCTTAGACTAGACAGCACCCTCAACTCACAGTGACCTTAGTCAACACTGCAGCCTCGATTCACAGTGATCTTAGTCTAGACAGCACCCTCGACTCACAGTGACAGTCTAGACAGCACCCTCGATTCACAGTGACCTTAGTCTACACAGCGCCCTCGATTCACAGTAACCTTAGTCCAGATAGCGCCCTCGACTCACAGTGACCTTAGTCTACACAGCGCCCTCGACTCACAGTGACCTTAGTCTAGACAGCACCCTCGACCCACAGTGACCTTAGTCTACACTGCACCCTCGACTCACAGTGACCTTAGTCTACACAGCGCCCTCGACTCACAGTGACCATAGTCTACACAGCGCCCTCGAATCACAGTGACCTTAGTCTAGACAGCGCCCTCGACTCACAGTGACATCAGTCTACACTGCACCCTCGAATCACGGTGACCTTAGTCTGGATAGCGCCCTCGACTCACAGTGACCTTAGTCTAGACAGCACCCTCAACTCACAGTGACCTTAGTCAACACTGCAGCCTCGATTCACAGTGATCTTAGTCTAGACAGCACCCTCGACTCACAGTGACAGTCTAGACAGCACCCTCGATTCACAGTGACCTTAGTCTACACAGCGCCCTCGATTCACAGTAACCTTAGTCCAGATAGCGCCCTCGACTCACAGTGACCTTAGTCTACACAGCGCCCTCGACTCACAGTGACCTTAGTCTAGACAGCACCCTAGACTCACAGTGACCTTAGTCTACACTGCACCCTCGACTCACAGTGACCTTAGTCTAGACAGCGCCATCGACTCACAGTGACCTTAGCCTAGACAGCGCCCTCGACTGACTGTGACCTTAGTCTAGACAGCGCACACCACTCACCGTGACATTAGTCTACACTGCACCCTCGACTCACAGTGACCTTAATCTACACTGCACCCTCGACTCACAGTGACCTTAGTCTAGATAGCGCCCTCGACTCACAGTGACCTTAGTCTAGACAGCGCAGACGACTCACTGTGACATTAGTCTACACTACACCTTCGACTCACAGTGACCTTAATCAACACTGCACCCTCGAATCACAGTGACCTTAGTCTACACAGCGCTATCGACTCACAGTGACCTTAGTCTACACAGCCCCCTCGACTCACAGTGACCTTAGTCTAGACAGCGCCCTCAACTCACAGTGACCTTAGTCTACACAGCACCCTCGACTCACAGAGACCATAGTCTAGACTACACCCTCGACTCACAGTGACCTTAATCTACACTGCACCCTCGACTCACAGTGACCTTAGTCTAGACAGCGCACACCACTCACCGTGACATTAGTCTACACTGCACCCTCGACTCACAGTGACATCAGTCTACAGTGCACCATCGAATCGCAGTGACCTTAGTCTACACAGCACCCTCGACTCACAGTGACCTTAGTCTACACACCACTCTCGACTCACAGTGACCTTAGTCTAGATAGCGCCCTCGACTCACAGTGACCTTAGTCTAGACAGCGCCCTCGACTCACCGAACATAGTCTACACAGCACCCTCGAATCACAGTGACCTTAGTCTAGACAGCGCCCTCGACTCACCGAACATAGTCTACACAGCGACCTCGACTCACAGTGACCTTAGTCTAGACAGCGCCCTCGACTCACAGTGACCTTAGTCTACACAGCGCCCTCGACTCACAGTGACCTTAGTCTACCCAGCGCCCTCGACTCACAGTGACCTTAGTCTAGACAGCACCCTCGACTCACAGTGACCTTAGACTAGACAGCGCCCTCGACTCACAGTGACCTTAGTCTAGACAGCGCCCTCGACTCACAGTGACATCAGTCTACACTGCACCCTCGAATCACGGTGACCTTAGTCTGGACAGCGCCCTCGACTCACAGTGACCTTAGACTAGACAGCACCCTCAACTCACAGTGACCTTAGTCAACACTGCAGCCTCGATTCACAGTGATCTTAGTCTAGACAGCACCCTCGACTCACAGTGACAGTCTAGACAGCACCCTCGATTCACAGTGACCTTAGTCTACACAGCGCCCTCGATTCACAGTAACCTTAGTCCAGATAGCGCCCTCGACTCACAGTGACCTTAGTCTACACAGCGCCCTCGACTCACAGTGACCTTAGTCTAGACAGCACCCTCGACCCACAGTGACCTTAGTCTACACTGCACCCTCGACTCACAGTGACCTTAGTCTACACAGCGCCCTCGACTCACAGTGACCATAGTCTACACAGCGCCCTCGAATCACAGTGACCTTAGTCTAGACAGCGCCCTCGACTCACAGTGACATCAGTCTACACTGCACCCTCGAATCACGGTGACCTTAGTCTGGATAGCGCCCTCGACTCACAGTGACCTTAGTCTAGACAGCACCCTCAACTCACAGTGACCTTAGTCAACACTGCAGCCTCGATTCACAGTGATCTTAGTCTAGACAGCACCCTCGACTCACAGTGACAGTCTAGACAGCACCCTCGATTCACAGTGACCTTAGTCTACACAGCGCCCTCGATTCACAGTAACCTTAGTCCAGATAGCGCCCTCGACTCACAGTGACCTTAGTCTACACAGCGCCCTCGACTCACAGTGACCTTAGTCTAGACAGCACCCTCGACCCGCAGTGACCTTAGTCTACACTGCACCCTCGACTCACAGTGACCTTAGTCTACACAGCGCCCTCGACTCACAGTGACCATAGTCTACACAGCGCCCTCGACTCACAGTGACCTTAGTCTACACAGCGCCCTCGACTCACAGTGACCTTAGTCTAGACAGCACCCTCGACCCACAGTGACCTTAGTCTAGACAGCACCCTCGACTCACAGTGACCTTAGTCTACACTGCACCCTCGACTCACAGTGACCTTAGTCTCCACAGCGCCCTCGACTCACAGTGACCTTAGTCTAGACAGCACCCTCGACCCACAGTGACCTTAGTCTACACTGCACCCTCGACTCACAGTGACCTTAGTCTCCACAGCACCCTCGACTCACAGTGACCATAGTCTACACAGTGCCCTCGACTCACAGTGACCTTAGTCTACACAGCACACTCGACTCACAGTGACCATAGTCTACACTGCACCCTCGATTCACAGTGACCTTAGTCAACAGTGCACCCTCGATTCACAGTGATCATAGTCTAGACAGCACCCTCGACTCACAGTGACCTTAGTCTACACTGCACCCTCGACTCACAGTGACCATAGTCTACACAACGCCTTCGACTCACAGTGACCATAGTCTACACAGCGCCCACGACTCACAGTGACCTTAGTCTAGAAAGTGCCCTTGACTCACAGTGACCTTAGTCTAGACAGCGCCCTCGACTCACAGTGACCTTAGTCTACCCAGCGCCCTCGACTCACAGTGACCTTAGTCTAGACAGCGCCCTCGACTCACAATGACCTTAGTCTACCCAGCGCACACCACTCACCGTGACATTAGTCTACACTGCACCCTCGACTCACAGTGACCTTAGTCTACCCAGCGCCCTCGACTCACAATGACCTTAGTCTACCCAGCGCACACCACTCACCGTGACATTAGTCTACACTGCACCTTCGACTCACAGTGACCTTAGTCTAGATAGCGCCCTCGACTCACAGTGACCTTAGTCTACACTGCACCCTCGACTCACAGTGACCTTAGTCTAGACAGCGCCCTCGACTCACAGTGACCTTAGTCTACACAGCGCCCTCGACTCACAGTGACCTTAGTCTACACAGCGCCCTCGACTCACAGTGACCTTAGTCTAGATAGCGCCCTCGACTCACAGAGACGTTAGTCTAGACAGCGCCCTCGACTCACAGTGACCTTAGTCTACACAGCGCCCTCGACTCACAGTGACCTTAGTCTACACAGCACCCTCGTCTCACAGTGACCTTAGTCAACACTGCACCCTCGACTCACAGTGACCTTAGTCTAGACAGCGCCCTCGACTCACAGTGACCTTAGTCTACACAGCGCCCTCGACTCACAGTAACCTTAGTCTAGACAGCGCCCTCGACTCACAGTGACCTTAGTCTACACAGCGCCCTCGACTCACAGTGACCTTAGTCTAGATAGCGCCCTCGACTCACAGTGACCTTAGTCTAGACAGCGCCCTCGACTCACAGTGACCTTAGTCTACACAGCGCCCTCGACTCACAGTGACCTTAGTCTACACAGCGCCCTCGTCTCACAGTGACCTTAGTCAACACTGCACCCTCGACTCACAGTGACCTTAGTCTCCACAGCGCCCTCGACTCACAGTGCCCTTAGTCTAGACAGCACCCTCGACCCACAGTGACCTTAGTCTACACTGCACCCTCGACTCACAGTGACCTTAGTCTCCACAGCACCCTCGACTCACAGTGACCATAGTCTACACAGTGCCCTCGACTCACAGTGACCTTAGTCTACACTGCACCCTCGATTCACAGTGACCTTAGTCAACAGTGCACCCTCGATTCACAGTGATCATAGTCTAGACAGCACCCTCGACTCACAGTGACCTTAGTCTACACTGCACCCTCGACTCACAGTGACCATAGTCTACACAACGCCTTCGACTCACAGTGACCATAGTCTACACAGCGCCCACGACTCACAGTGACCTTAGTCTAGAAAGTGCCCTTGACTCACAGTGACCTTAGTCTACACAGCGCCCTCGACTCACAGTGACCATAGTCTACACAGCGCCCTCGACTCACAGTGACCTTAGTCTACCCAGCGCCCTCGACTCACAGTGACCTTAGTCTAGACAGCGCCCTCGACTCACAATGACCTTAGTCTACCCAGCGCACACCACTCACCGTGACATTAGTCTACACTGCACCCTCGACTCACAGTGACCTTAGTCTACCCAGCGCACACCACTCACCGTGACATTAGTCTACACTGCACCTTCGACTCACAGTGACCTTAATCTACACAGCGCCCTCGACTCACAGTAACCTTAGTCTAGACAGCGCCCTCGACTCACAGTGACCTTAGTCTACACAGCGCCCTCGACTCACAGTGACCTTAGTCTAGACAGCGCCCTCGACTCACAGTGACCTTAGTCTACACAGCGCCCTCGACTCACAGTGACCTTAGTCTACACAGCGCCCTCGTCTCACAGTGACCTTAGTCAACACTGCACCCTCGACTCACAGTGACCTTAGTCTAGACAGCGCCCTCAACTCACAGTGACCTTAGTCTAGACAGCGCCCTCGACTCACAGTGACCTTAGTCTACACAGCGCCCTCGTCTCACAGTGACCTTAGTCAACACTGCACCCTCGACTCACAGTGACCTTAGTCTAGACAGCGCCCTCGACTCACAGTGACCTTAGTCTACACAGCGCCCTCGACTCACAGTAACCTTAGTCTAGACAGCGCCCTCGACTCACAGTGACCTTAGTCTACACAGCGCCCTCGACTCACAGTGACCTTAGTCTAGATAGCGCCCTCGACTCACAGTGACCTTAGTCTAGACAGCGCCCTCGACTCACAGTGACCTTAGTCTACACAGCGCCCTCGACTCACAGTGACCTTAGTCTACATAGCGCCCTCGTCTCACAGTGACCTTAGTCAACACTGCACCCTCGACTCACAGTGACCTTAGTCTCCACAGCGCCCTCGACTCACAGTGACCTTAGTCTAGACAGCACCCTCGACCCACAGTGACCTTAGTCTACACTGCACCCTCGACTCACAGTGACCTTAGTCTCCACAGCACCCTCGACTCACAGTGACCATAGTCTACACAGTGCCCTCGACTCACAGTGACCTTAGTCTACACTGCACCCTCGATTCACAGTGACCTTAGTCAACAGTGCACCCTCGATTCACAGTGATCATAGTCTAGACAGCACCCTCGACTCACAGTGACCTTAGTCTAGAAAGTGCCCTTGACTCACAGTGACCTTAGTCTAGACAGCGCCCTCGACTCACAGTGACCTTAGTCTACCCAGCGCCCTCGACTCACAGTGACCTTAGTCTAGACAGCGCCCTCGACTCACAATGACCTTAGTCTACCCAGCGCACACCACTCACCGTGACATTAGTCTACACTGCACCCTCGACTCACAGTGACCTTAGTCTACCCAGCGCACACCACTCACCGTGACATTAGTCTACACTGCACCTTCGACTCACAGTGACCTTAATCTACACAGCGCCCTCGACTCACAGTAACCTTAGTCTAGACAGCGCCCTCGACTCACAGTGACCTTAGTCTACACAGCGCCCTCGACTCACAGTGACCTTAGTCTAGATAGCGCCCTCGACTCACAGTGACCTTAGTCTAGACAGCGCCCTCGACTCACAGTGACCTTAGTCTACACAGCGCCCTCGACTCACAGTGACCTTAGTCTACACAGCGCCCTCGTCTCACAGTGACCTTAGTCAACACTGCACCCTCGACTCACAGTGACCTTAGTCTAGACAGCGCCCTCAACTCACAGTGACCTTAGTCTAGACAGCGCCCTCAACTCAGTGACCTTAGTCAACACTGCACCCTCGATTCACAGTGACCTTAGTCTACAATGCACCCTCGAATTACAGTGACCTTAGTCTAGACAGCGCCCTCAACTCACAGTGACTTTAGTCTAGACAGCGCCCTCAACTCAGTGACCTTAGTCAACACTGCACACTCGATTCACAGTGATCTTAGTCTAGACAGCACCCTCGACTCACAGTGAGCTTAGTCTACACTGCACCCTTGACTCACAGTGACCTTAGTCTACACAGCACTCTCGAATCACAGTGACCTTAGTCTAGACAGCAGCCTCGAGTCACAGTGACCTTAGTCTACACAGCGCCCTCGACTCACAGTGACCTTAGTCTAGACAGCGCCATCGACTCACAGTGACCTTAGTCTAGACAGCGCCCTCGACTCACAGTGACCTTAGTCTACACTGCACCCTCGACTCACAGTGACCATAGTCTACACTACACCCTCGACTCACAGTGAACTTAATCTACACTGCACCCTCGACTCACAGTGACCTTAGTCTAGAGAGCGCACACGACTCACTGTGACATTAGTCTACACGGCACCCTCGACTCACAGTGATCTTAATCTATACTGCACCCTCGACTCACAGTGACCTTAGTCTAGACAGCACCCTCGACTCACAGTGACCTTAATCTATACTGCACCCTCGACTCACAGTGACCTTAGTCTAGACAGCGCCCTCGACTCACAGTGACCTTAGTCTACAATGCACCCTCGAATTACAGTGACCATAGTCTAGACAGCGCCCTCAACTCAGTGACCTTGGTCAACACTGCACCCTCGATTCACAGTGATCTTCGTCTAGACAGCACCCTCGACTCACAGTGATCTTAGTCTACACTGCACCCTCGACTCACAGTGACCTTAGTCTACACAGCGCCATCGACTCACAGTGACCTTAGTCCAGATAGCGCCCTCGACTCACAGTGACCTTAGTCTAGACAGCGCCCTCGACTTACAGTGACCTTAGTCTACACTGCAAGCTCGACTCACAGTGACCATTGTCTACACTACACCCTCGACTCACAGTGAACTTAATCTACACTGCACCCTCGACTCACAGTGACCTTAATCTATACTGCTCCCTCGACTCACAGTGACCTTAGTCTAGACAGCACCCTCGACTCACAGTGACCTTAGTCTAGAGAGCGCACACGACTCACTGTGACATTAGTCTACACAGCACCCTCGACTCACAGTGACCTTAATCTATACTGCACCCTCGACTCACAGTGACCTTAGTCTAGACAGCACCCTCGACTCACAGTGAACTTAATCTATACTGCTCCCTCGACTCACAGTGACCTTAGTCTAGACAGCGCCCTCGACTCACAGTGACCTTAGTCTACAATGCACCCTCGAATTACAGTGACCATAGTCTAGACAGCGCCCTCAACTCAGTGACCTTGGTCAACACTGCACCCTCGATTCACAGTGATCTTCGTCTAGACAGCACCCTCGACTCACAGTGATCTTAGTCTACACTGCACCCTCGACTCACAGTGACCTTAGTCTACACAGCGCCATCGACTCACAGTGACCTTAGTCCAGATAGCGCCCTCGACTCACAGTGACCTTAGTCTAGACAGCGCCCTCGACTTACAGTGACCTTAGTCTACACTGCACGCTCGACTCACAGTGACCATTGTCTACACTACACCCTCGACTCACAGTGAACTTAATCTACACTGCACCCTCGACTCACAGTGACCTTAATCTATACTGCTCCCTCGACTCACAGTGACCTTAGTCTAGACAGCACCCTCGACTCACAGTGACCTTAGTCTAGAGAGCGCACACGACTCACTGTGACATTAGTCTACACAGCACCCTCGACTCACAGTGACCTTAATCTATACTGCACCCTCGACTCACAGTGACCTTAGTCTAGACAGCACCCTCGACTCACAGTGACCTTAATCTATACTGCTCCCTCGACTCACAGTGACCTTAGTCTAGACAGAGCCCTCGACTCACAGTGACCTTAGTCTACAATGCACCCTCGACTCACAGTGACCTTAATCTATACTGCTCCCTCAACTCACAGTGACCATAGTCTAGACAGCACCCTCGACTCACAGTGACCTTAGTCTACACTGCACCCTCGAATCACAGTGACAGTCTACACAGCGCCCACGACTCATAGTGACCTTAGTCTAGACAGCACCCTTGACTCACAGTGACCTTAGTCTAGACAGCGCCCTCGACTCACAGTGACCTTAGTCTACACAGCATCCTCGACTCACAGTGACCTTAGTCTGTCTCGCACCCTCGACTCACAGTGACCTTTATCTACACTGCACCCACGACTCACAGTGACCTCAGTATAGACAGAGCCCTCGACTCACAGTGACCTTAGTCTACACAGCGCCCTCGACTCACAGTGACCTAAGTCTAGACAGCACCCTCGACTCACAGTGACCTTAGTCTACACAGCACTCTCGACTCACAGTGACCTAAGTCTAGACAGCACTCTCGACTCACAGTGACCTTAGACTACACTACACCTTAGACTCACAGTGACCTTAATCTACACTGCACCCTCGACTCACAATGACCTTGGTCTAGATAGCGCCCTCGACTCACAGTGACCTTAGTCTACACAGCACCCTCGACTCACAGTGACCTTAGTCTACACAGCGCCCTCGATTCACAGTGATCTTAGTCTAGACAGCACCCTCGACTCACAGTGACCTTAGTCTACACAGCACCCTCGACTCACAGTGACCTTAGTCTACACAGCACTCTCGACTGACAGTGACCTTAGTCTACACAGCGCCCTCGATCACAGTGACCTTAGTCTAGACAGCACCCTCGACTCACAGTGACCTTAGTCTAGATAGCGCCCTCGATTCACAGTGACCTTAGTCTAGATAGCGCCCTCGACTCACAGTGACCTTAGTCTACACAGCACCCTCGACTCACAGTGACCATAGTCTACACAGCGCCCTCGACTCACAGTGACCTGAGTCTACACAGCGCCCTCAACTCACAGTGACCTTAGTCTACACAGCGCCCTCGACACACAGTGACCTTAGTCTACACTGCGCCCTCGATCACAGTGACCTTAGTCTAGACAGCACCCTCGACTCACAGTGACCTTAGTCTACACAGCGCCCTCGATTCACAGTGATCTTAGTCTACACAGCACCCTCGACTCACAGTGACCATAGTCTACACAGCACCCTCGACTCACAGTGACCATAGTCTACACAGCGCCCTCGACTCACAGTGACCTTAGTCTACAATGCACCCTCGAATTACAGTGACCTTAGTCTAGACAGCGCCCTCAACTGACAGTGACCTTAGTCTACACAGCGCCCTCGACTCACAGTGACCTTAGTCTACACAGCGCCCTCGACTCACAGTGACCTTAGTCTACACAGCGCCATCGACTCACAGTGACCTTAGTCTAGATAGCGCCATCGACTCACAGTGACCTTAGTCTAGATAGCACCCTCGACTCACAGTGACCTTAGTCTAGACAGCGCCCTCAACTCACAGTGACCTTAGTCTACACAGCGCCCTCGACTCACAGTGACCTTAGTCTACACAGCGCCATCGACTCACAGTGACCTTAGTCTAGACAGCACCCTTGACTCACAGTGACCTTAGTCTAGACAGCACCCTCGAATCACAGTGACCTTAGTCTAGACAGCACCCTCGACTCACAGTGACCTTAGTCTACCCTGCACCCTCGACTCATAGTGACCTTAGTCTAGACAGCACCCTTGACTCACAGTGACCTTAGTCTAGACAGCGCCCTCGACTCACAGTGACCTTAGTCTACACAGCATCCTCGACTCACAGTGACCTTAGTCAATCAGACGAATGATTGCTTTTGTAACATTAATGGCCAGAAGGTCTATACTACAAAATTGGAAAGAAGTAAATCCTCCTACTACATTTCAGTGGCTTTCTCAAACTATTTCTTATCTGAGTTTGGAAAAAATTAGAAGCACTATTTTTGACTCATCAATTAAATTTGAAGAAACTTGGAGACCGTTTATTCGACATTTTCATATGAATTAATTTGGCCTTCTCCGGACCTTTCTGCTTATTCATGTTCAGGTATGGAGTTCCGGAGTTCTTTGACACTATCTTATACTTGTAAACTGTTATTATTGCCTATGTTAGTTTAGTTTAGTGTTTTATTTTTTTTTAATATATATTTTTTCTCACATATTTTTTAATATTTTTTTTTTCTTTTTTAATGGTTATTTGTTTTTTTTTCATATAATCATGTGGACTTGATTAAGGTATTTTCTTTTGTTGATGTTTAGTAGGATATTATTATCTTATCAATGTGATTTCAAGTCTATTGTATTTATAATTTACTTATTACTATGTTATATTTTTTTTTGTGTATATGTGAAAATCAATAAAAAGATTGAAAAAGAAAGAAAGACTCACAGTGACCTTAGTCTACACAGCGCCCTCGATTCACAGTGACCTTAGTCTACACAGCGCCCTCGACTCACAGTGACCTTAGTCTACACAGCGCCCTCGACTCACAGTGACCTTAGTCTACACTGCACCCTCGACTCACAGTGACCTTAGTCTAGACAGCGCCCTCAACTCACAGTGACCTTAGTCTAGACAGCGCCCTCAACTCAGTGACCTTAGTCTACACAGCGCCCTCGTCTCACAGTGACCTTAGTCAACACTGCACCCTCGACTCACAGTGACCTTAGTCTAGACAGCGCCCTCAACTCACAGTGACCTTAGTCTAGACAGCGCCCTCAACTCAGTGACCTTAGTCAACACTGCACCCTCGATTCACAGTGACCTTAGTCTACAATGCACCCTCGAATTACCGTGACCTTAGTCTAGACAGCGCCCTCAACTCACAGTGACCTTAGTCTACACAGCGCCCTCGACTCACAGTGACCATAGTTTATCCCGCACCCTCGACTCACAGTACCTTAGTCTACACTGCACTCTCGAATCACAGTGACCTTAGTCTAGACAGCAGCCTCGAGTCACAGTGACCTTAGTCTACACTGCACCCTCGACTCACAGTGACCTTAGTCTACACAGCGCCCTCGACTCACAGTGACCATAGTCTATCCCGCACCCTCGACTCACAGTACCTTAGTCTACACTGCACTCTCGAATCACAGTGACCTTAGTCTAGACAGCAGCCTCGAGTCACAGTGACCTTAGTCTACACTGCACCCTCGACTCACAGTGACCTTAGTCTACACAGCGCCCTCGATTCACAGTGATCTTAGTCTAGATAGCGCCCTCGACTCACAGTGACCTTAGTCTACACTGCACCCTCGACTCACAGTGACCATAGTCTACACTACACCCTCGACTCACAGTGAACTTAATCTACACTGCACCCTCGACTCACAGTGACCTTAGTCTAGAGAGCGCACACGACTCACTGTGACATTAGTCTACACGGCACCCTCGACTCACAGTGACCCTAATCTATACTGCACCCTCGACTCACAGTGACCTTAGTCTAGACAGCACCCTCGACTCACAGTGACCTTAATCTATACTGCACCCTCGACTCACAGTGACCTTAGTCTAGACAGCGCCCTCGACTCACAGTGACCTTAGTCTACAATGCACCCTCGAATTACAGTGACCTTAGTCTAGACAGCGCCCTCAACTCAGTGACCTTAGTCAACACTGCACCCTCGATTCACAGTGACCTTAGTCTACAATGCACCCTCGACTCACAGTGACCTTAGTCTAGACAGCACCCTCGACTCACAGTGACCTTAGTCTAGATAGCGCCCTCGACTCACAGTGACCTTAGTCTACACAGCGCCCTCGACTCACAGTGACCTTAGTCTACACAGCGCCATCGACTCACAGTGACCTTAGTCTAGACAGCACCCTTGACTCACAGTGACCTTAGTCTAGACAGCACCCTCGAATCACAGTGACCTTAGTCTAGACAGCACCCTCGACTCACAGTGACCTTAGTCTACCCTGCACCCTCGACTCATAGTGACCTTAGTCTAGACAGCACCCTTGACTCACAGTGACCTTAGTCTAGACAGCGCCCTCGACTCACAGTGACCTTAGTCTACACAGCATCCTCGACTCACAGTGACCTTAGTCTGTCTCGCACCCTCGACTCACAGTGACCTTTATCTACACTGCACCCACGACTCATAGTGACCTCAGTATAGACAGAGACCTCGACTCACAGTGACCTTAGTCTACACAGTGCCCTCGACTCACAGTGACCTAAGTCTAGACAGCACCCTCGACTCACAGTGACCTTAGTCTACACAGCACTCTCGACTCACAGTGACCTAAGTCTAGACAGCACCCTCGACTCACAGTGACCTTAGTCTACACAGCACTCTCGACTCACAGTGACCTTAGACTACACTACACCTTAGACTCACAGTGACCTTAATCTACACTGCACCCTCGACTCACAGTGACCTTAGTCTAGACAGCGCCCTCGACTCACAGTGACCTTAGTCTACACTGCACCCTCGACTCACAGTGACCTTAGTCAACACAGCACCCTCGACTCACAGTGACCTTAGTCTACACAGCACCCTCGACTCACAGTGACCTTAGTCTAGACAGCGCCCTCGACTCACAGTGACATCAGTCTACACTGCACCCTCGAATCACAGTGACCTTAGTCTAGACAGCGCCCTCGACTCACAGTGACCTTAGTCTACCCAGCGCCCTCGACTGACAGTGACCTTAGTCTAGGCAGCGAACACCACTCACCGTGACATTAGTCTACACTGCACCCTCGACTCACAGTGACATCAGTCTACACTGCACCCTCGAATCACAGTGACCTTAGTCTAGACAGCGCCCTCGACTCACAGTGACCTTAGTCTACCCAGCGCCCTCGACTGACAGTGACCTTAGTCTAGGCAGCGAACACCACTCACAGTGACATCAGTCTACACTGCACCCTCGAATCACAGTGACCTTAGTCTAGACAGCGCCCTCGACTCACAGTGACCTTAGTCTACACTGCACCCTCGACTCACAGTGACCTTAGTCTCCACAGCGCCCTCGACTCACAGTGACCTTAGTCTCCACAGCGCCCTCGACTCACAGTGACCTTAGTCTACACAGCGCCCTCGACTCACAGTGACCTTAGACTACACTACACCTTAGACTCACAGTGACCTTAGTCTACACAGCGCCCTCGACTCACAGTGACCTTAGTCTACACAGCGCCCTCGACTCACAGTGACCTTAGTCTCCACAGCGCCCTCGACTCACAGTGACCTTAGTCTCCACAGCGCCCTCGACTCACAGTGACCTTAGTCTACACAGCGCCCTCGACTCACAGTGACCTTAGTCTACACAGCGCCCTCGACTCACAGTGACCTTAGTCTACACAGCGCACTCGACTCACAGTGACCTTAGTCTACACAGCGCCCTCGACTCACAGTGACCTTAGTCTACACAGCGCCCTCGACTCACAGTGACCTTAGTCAACACTGCACCCTCGACTCACAGTGACCTTAGTCTAGACAGCGCCCTCAACTCACAGTGACCTTAGTCTAGACAGCGCCCTCAACTCAGTGACCTTAGTCTACACAGCGCCCTCGTCTCACAGTGACCTTAGTCAACACTGCACCCTCGACTCACAGTGACCTTAGTCTAGACAGCGCCCTCAACTCACAGTGACCTTAGTCTAGACAGCGCCCTCAACTCAGTGACCTTAGTCAACACTGCACCCTCGATTCACAGTGACCTTAGTCTACAATGCACCCTCGAATTACCGTGACCTTAGTCTAGACAGCGCCCTCAACTCACAGTGACCTTAGTCTAGACAGCGCCCTCAACTCAGTGACCTTAGTCAACAGTGCACACTCGATCCACAGTGATCTTAGTCTAGACAGCACCCTCGACTCACAGTGAGCTTAGTCTACACTGCACCCTCGACTCACAGTGACCATAGTCTACACAGCGCCCTCGACTCACAGTGACCATAGTCTACACAGCGCCCTCGACTCACAGTGACCATAGTCTATCCCGCACCCTCGACTCACAGTACCTTAGTCTACACTGCACTCTCGAATCACAGTGACCTTAGTCTAGACAGCAGCCTCGAGTCACAGTGACCTTAGTCTACACTGCACCCTCGACTCACAGTGACCTTAGTCTACACAGCGCCCTCGACTCACAGTGACCATAGTCTATCCCGCACCCTCGACTCACAGTACCTTAGTCTACACTGCACTCTCGAATCACAGTGACCTTAGTCTAGACAGCAGCCTCGAGTCACAGTGACCTTAGTCTACACTGCACCCTCGACTCACAGTGACCTTAGTCTACACAGCGCCCTCGACTCACAGTGACCTTAGTCTAGATAGCGCCCTCGACTCACAGTGACCTTAGTCTACACAGCGCCCTCGATTCACAGTGATCTTAGTCTAGATAGCGCCCTCGACTCACAGTGACCTTAGTCTACACTGCACCCTCGACTCACAGTGACCATAGTCTACACTACACCCTCGACTCACAGTGAACTTAATCTACACTGCACCCTCGACTCACAGTGACCTTAGTCTAGAGAGCGCACACGACTCACTGTGACATTAGTCTACACGGCACCCTCGACTCACAGTGACCTTAATCTATACTGCACCCTCGAATCACAGTGACCTTAGTCTAGACAGCACCCTCGACTCACAGTGACCTTAGTCTAGACAGCGCCCTCGACTCACAGTGACCTTAGTCTACAATGCACCCTCGAATTACAGTGACCTTAGTCTAGACAGCGCCCTCAACTCAGTGACCTTAGTCAACACTGCACCCTCGATTCACAGTGACCTTAGTCTACAATGCACCCTCGACTCACAGTGACCTTAGTCTAGACAGCACCCTCGACTCACAGTGACCTTAGTCTAGATAGCGCCCTCGACTCACAGTGACCTTAGTCTACACAGCGCCCTCGACTCACAGTGACCTTAGTCTACACAGCGCCATCGACTCACAGTACCTTACTCTACACTGCACCCTCGAATCACAGTGACCTTAGTCTAGACAGCACCCTCGACTCACAGTGACCTTAGTCTACCCTGCACCCTCGACTCATAGTGACCTTAGTCTAGACAGCACCCTCGACTCACAGTGACCTTAGTCTACCCTGCACCCTCGACTCATAGTGACCTTAGTCTAGACAGCACCCTTGACTCACAGTGACCTTAGTCTAGACAGCGCCCTCGACTCACAGTGACCTTAGTCTACACAGCATCCTCGACTCACAGTGACCTTAGTCTGTCTCGCACCCTCGACTCACAGTGACCTTTATCTACACTGCACCCACGACTCATAGTGACCTCAGTATAGACAGAGCCCTCGACTCACAGTGACCTTAGTCTACACAGTGCCCTCGACTCACAGTGACCTAAGTCTAGACAGCACCCTCGACTCACAGTGACCTTAGTCTACACAGCACTCTCGACTCGCAGTGACCTAAGTCTAGACAGCACCCTCGACTCACAGTGACCTTAGTCTACACAGCACTCTCGACTCACAGTGACCTTAGACTACACTACACCTTAGACTCACAGTGACCTTAATCTACACTGCACCCTCGACTCACAATGACCTTGGTCTAGATAGCGCCCTCGACTCAAAGTGACCTTAGTCAACACAGCACCCTCGACTCACAGTGACCTTAGTCTACACAGCACCCTCGACTCACAGTGACCTTAGTCTAGACAGCACCCTCGACTCACAGTGACCTTAGTCAACACAGCACCCTCGACTCACAGTGACCTTAGTCTACACAGCACCCTCGACTCACAGTGACCTTAGTCTAGACAGCGCCCTCGACTCACAGTGACCTTAGTCTACACAGCACCCTCGACTCACAGTGACCTTAGTCTACACAGCACCCTCGACTCACAGTGACCTTAGTCTAGACAGCACCCTCGACTCACAGTGACCTTAGTCAACACAGCACCCTCGACTCACAGTGACCTTAGTCTACACAGCACCCTCGACTCACAGTGACCTTAGTCTAGACAGCGCCCTCGACTCACAGTGACCTTAGTCAACACAGCACCCTCGACTCACAGTGACCTTAGTCTACACAGCACCCTCGACTCACAGTGACCTTAGTCTAGACAGCGCCCTCGACTCACAGTGACATCAGTCTACACTGCACCCTCGAATCACAGTGACCTTAGTCTACCCAGCGCCCTCGACTCACAGTGACCTTAGTCTACACAGCGCCCTCGACTCACAGTGACCTTACTCTACACAGCGCCCTCGACTCACAGTGACCTTAGTCTACACTGCACCCTCGACTCACAGTGACCTTAGTCTCCACAGCGCCCTCGACTCACAGTGACCTTAGTCTACACAGCGCCCTCGACTCACAGTGACCTTAGTCTACACAGCGCCCTCGACTCACAGTGACCTTAGTCTCCACAGCGCCCTCGACTCACAGTGACCTTAGTCTCCACAGCGCCCTCGACTCACAGTGACCTTAGTCTACACAGCGCCCTCGACTCACAGTGACCTTAGTCTACACAGCGCCCTCGACTCACAGTGACCTCATTCTAGATAGCGCCCTCGACTCACAGTGACCTTAGTCAACACTGCACCCTCGACTCACAGTGACCTTAGTCTAGACAGCGCCCTCAACTCACAGTGACCTTAGTCTAGACAGCGCCCTCAACTCAGTGACCTTAGTCTACACAGCGCCCTCGTCTCACAGTGACCTTAGTCAACACTGCACCCTCGACTCACAGTGACCTTAGTCTAGACAGCGCCCTCAACTCACAGTGACCTTAGTCTAGACAGCGCCCTCAACTCAGTGACCTTAGTCAACACTGCACCCTCGATTCACAGTGACCTTAGTCTACAATGCACCCTCGAATTACCGTGACCTTAGTCTAGACAGCGCCCTCAACTCACAGTGACCTTAGTCTAGACAGCGCCCTCAACTCAGTGACCTTAGTCAACAGTGCACCCTCGATTCACAGTGATCTTAGTCTAGACAGCACCCTCGACTCACAGTGAGCTTAGTCTAGACAGCAGCCTCGAGTCACAGTGACCTTAGTCTACACTGCACCCTCGACTCACAGTGACCTTAGTCTAGACAGCGCCCTCAACTCAGTGACCTTAGTCAACAGTGCACACTCGATTCACAGTGATCTTAGTCTAGACAGCACCCTCGACTCACAGTGAGCTTAGTCTAGACAGCAGCCTCGAGTCACAGTGACCTTAGTCTACACTGCACCCTCGACTCACAGTGACCTTAGTCTACACAGCGCCCTCGACTCACAGTGACCATAGTCTATCCCGCACCCTCGACTCACAGTACCTTAGTCTACACTGCACTCTCGAATCACAGTGACCTTAGTCTAGACAGCAGCCTCGAGTCACAGTGACCTTAGTCTACACTGCACCCTCGACTCACAGTGACCTTAGTCTACACAGCGCCCTCGATTCACAGTGATCTTAGTCTAGATAGCGCCCTCGACTCACAGTGACCTTAGTCTACACTGCACCCTCGACTCACAGTGACCATAGTCTACACTACACCCTCGACTCACAGTGAACTTAATCTACACTGCACCCTCGACTCACAGTGACCTTAGTCTACCCAGCACCCTCGACTCACAGTGACCTTAGTCTAGAGAGCGCACACGACTCACTGTGACATTAGTCTACACGGCACCCTCGACTCACAGTGACCTTAATCTATACTGCACCCTCGACTCACAGTGACCTTAGTCTAGACAGCACCCTCGACTCACAGTGACCTTAATCTATACTGCACCCTCGACTCACAGTGACCTTAGTCTAGACAGCGCCCTCGACTCTCAGTGACCTTAGTCTACAATGCACCCTCGAATTACAGTGACCTTAGTCTAGACAGCGCCCTCAACTCAGTGACCTTAGTCAACCCTGCACCCTCGATTCACAGTGACCTTAGTCTACAATGCACCCTCGACTCACAGTGACCTTAGTCTAGACAGCACCCTCGACTCACAGTGACCTTAGTCTAGATAGCGCCCTCGACTCACAGTGACCTTAGTCTACACAGCGCCCTCGACTCACAGTGACCTTAGTCTACACAGCGCCATCGACTCACAGTACCTTACTCTACACTGCACCCTCGAATCACAGTGACCTTAGTCTAGACAGCACCCTCGACTCACAGTGACCTTAGTCTACCCTGCACCCTCGACTCATAGTGACCTTAGTCTAGACAGCACCCTTGACTCACAGTGACCTTAGTCTAGACAGCGCCCTCGACTCACAGTGACCTTAGTCTACACAGCATCCTCGACTCACAGTGACCTTAGTCTGTCTCGCACCCTCGACTCACAGTGACCTTTATCTACACTGCACCCACGACTCATAGTGACCTCAGTATAGACAGAGCCCTCGATTCACAGTGACCTTAGTCTACACAGTGCCCTCGACTCACAGTGACCTAAGTCTAGACAGCACCCTCGACTCACAGTGACCTTAGTCTACACAGCACTCTCGACTCACAGTGACCTAAGTCTAGACAGCACCCTCGACTCACAGTGACCTTAGTCTACACAGCACCTTCGACTCACAGTGACCTTAGTCTACACAGCGCCCTCGACTCACAGTGACCTTAGTCTACACTACACCTTAGACTCACAGTGACCTTAATCTACACTGCACCCTCGACTCACAGTGACCTTAGTCTACACAGCGCCCTCGACTCAAAGTGACCTTAGTCAACACAGCACCCTCGACTCACAGTGACCTTAGTCTACACAGCACCCTCGACTCACAGTGACCTTAGTCTAGACAGCGCCCTCGACTCACAGTGACATCAGTCTACACTGCACCCTCGAATCACAGTGACAGTCTAGACAGAGCCCTCGACTCACAGTGACATTAGTCTACACTGCACCCTCGAATCACAGTGACCACAGTCTACACAGCACCCTCGACTCACAGTGACCTTAGTCTACACAGCACCCTCGACTCACAGTGACCATAGTCTACACAGCGCCCTCGACTCACAGTGACCATAGTCTACACAGCACCCTCGAATCACAGTGACCTTAGTCTACACAGCGCCATCGACTCACAGTGACCTTAGTCTACCCAGCGCCCTCGACTCACAGTGACCTTAGTCTAGACAGCGCCATCGACTCACAGTGACCTTAGTCTAGATAGCGCCCTCGACTCACAGTGACCTTAGTCTAGATAGCGCCCTTGACTCACAGTGACCTTAGTCTACACTGCACCCTCGACTCACAGTGACCTTAGTCTACACAGCACCCTCGACTCACAGTGACCTTAGTCTACACTGCACCCTCGACTCACAGTGACCTTAGTCTACAAAGCGCCATCGACTCACAGTGACCTTAGTCTACACTGCGCCCTCGACTCACAGTGACCTTAGTCTAGACTGCGCCCTCAACTCACAGTGACCATAGTCAACAGTTCACCCTCGATTCACAGTGATCTTAGTCTAGACAGCACCCTCGACTCACAGTGACCTTAGTCTAGACAGCGCCCTCGACTCACAGTGATCTTAGTCTACACTGCACCCTCGACTCACAGTGACCATAGTCTACACAGCACCATCGACTCACAGTGACCTTAGTCTAGACAGCGCCCTCGACTCACAGTGACCTTAGTCTACACTGCACCCTCGACTCACAGTGACCATAGTCTACACAGCACCATCGACTCACAGTGACCTTAGTCTAGACAGCGCCCTCGACTCACAGTGACCTTAGTCTACACTGCACCCTCGACTCACAGTGACCATAGTCTACACTACACCCTCGAATCACAGTGAACTTAATCTACACTGCACCCTCGACTCACAGTGACCTTAGTCTAGACAGCGCCCTCAACTCACTGACCTTAGTCAACACTGCACCCTCGATTCACATTGATCTTAGTCTAGACAGCACCCTCGACTCACAGTGATCTTAGTCTACACTGCACCCTCGACTCACAGTGACCTTAGTCTAGACAGCACCCTCGACTCACAGTGAGCTTAGTCTACACTGCACCCTCGACTCACAGTGACCTTAGTCTACACAGCGCCCTCGACTCACAGTGACCTTAGTCTACCCTGCACCCTCGACTCATAGTGACCTTAGTCTAGACAGCACCCTTGACTCACAGTGACCTTAGTCTAGACAGCGCCCTCGACTCACAGTGACCTTAGTCTACACAGCATCCTCGACTCACAGTGACCTTAGTCTGTCTCGCACCCTCGACTCACAGTGACCTTAGTCTAGATAGCGCCCTCGACTCACAGTGACCTTAGTCTACACAGCGCCCACGACTCACAGTGACGTTAGTCTACACAGCGCCCTCGACTCACAGTGACCTTTATCTACACTGCACCCACGACTCACAGGGACCTCAGTATAGACAGAGCCCTCGACTCACAGTGACCTTAGTCTACACTGCACCATCGACTCACAGTGACCTTAGTCTACACTGCACCCTCGACTCACAGTGACCTAAGTCTAGACAGCACCCTCGACTCACAGTGTCCTTAGTCTACACAGCACTCTCGACTCACAGTGACCTAAGTCTAGACAGCACCCTCGACTCACAGTGTCCTTAGTCTACACAGCACTCTCGACTCACAGTGACCTAAGTCTAGACAGCACCCTCGATTCACAATGACCTTGGTCTAGATAGCGCCCTCGACTCACAGTGACCTTAGTCTACACTGCACACTCGACTCACAGTGACCTTAGTCTAGACAGCGCCCTCGACTCACAGTGACCTTAGTCTACACTGCACCCTCGACTCACAGTGACCTTAGTCTACACAGCGCTATCGACTCACAGTGACCTTAGTCTACACTGCACCCTCGACTCACAGTGACCTTAGTCTACACAGCGCTATCGACTCACAGTGACCTTAGTCTACACAGCGCCCACGACTCACAGTGACCTTAGTCTACACAGCACCCTCGACTCACAGTGACCTTAGTCTACACAGCGCCATCGACTCACAGTGACCTTAGTCTAGACAGCGCCCTCGACTCACAGTGACAGTCTACACTGCACGCTCGACACACAGTGACCTTAGTCTACACTGCACCCTCGACTCACAGTGACCTTAGTCTACACTGCACCCTCGACTCACAGTGACCTTAGTCTACACTGCACCATCGACTCACAGTGACCTTAGTCTAGACAGCGCCCTCGACTCACAGTGACCTTAGTCTAGACAGCACCCTTGACTCACAGTGACCTTAGTCTAGACAGCACCCTCGACTCACAGTGACCTTAGTCTACACTGCACCATCGACTCACAGTGACCTTAGTCTACACTGCACCCTCGACTCACAGTGACCTTAGTCTACACTGCACCATCGACTCACAGTGACCTTAGTCTAGACAGCGCCCTCGACTCACAGTGACCTTAGTCTAGACAGCACCCTTGACTCACAGTGACCTTAGTCTAGACAGCACCCTCGACTCACAGTGACCTTAGTCTACACTGCACCCTTGACTCACAGTGACCTTAGTCTACACTGCACCATCAACTCACTGTGACCTTAGTATAGACAGCGCCCTTAACCCACAGTTACCTTAGTCTACACAGCGCCCTCGACTCACAGTGACCTTAGTCTAGACAGTGCCCTCAACTCACAGTGACCTTAGTCTAGACAGCACCCTCGACTCACAGACATTAGCCTACACTGCACCCTCGAATCACAGTGACCTTAGTATAGACAGCGCTCTCGACTCACAGTGACCTTAGTCTAGACAGCACCCTCGACTCACAGTGACCTTAGTCAACACTGCACCCTTGATTCACAGAGACCTTAGTCTACACTGCACCCTCGAATCACTGTGACCTTAGTATAGACAGCGCCCTCGACTCACAGTAACCTTAGTCTAGACAGCGCCCTCAACTCAGTGACCTTAGTCAACACTGCACCCTCGACTCACAGTGACCTTAGTCTACACTGCACCCTCGAATCACTGTGACCTTAGTATAGACAGCGCCCTCAACTCACAGTGACCTTAGTCTAGACAGCGCCCTCAACTCAGTGACCTTAGTCAACACTGCACCCTCGATTCACAGTGACCTTAGTCTAGACAGCGCCCTCAACTCACAGTGACCTTAGTCTAGACAGCACCCTCGACTCACAGTGACCTTAGTCTAGACAGCGCCCTCAACTCACAGTGACCTTAGTCTAGACAGCACCCTCGACTCACAGTGACCTTAGTCTAGACAGCGCCCTCAACTCACAGTGACCTTAGTATAGACAGCGCCCTCAACTCACAGTGACCTTAGTCTAGACAGCGCCCTCAACTCAGTGACCTTAGTCAACACTGCACACTCGATTCACAGTGATCTTAGTCTAGACAGCACCCTCGACTCACAGTGAGCTTAGTCTACACTGCACCCTTGACTCACAGTGACCTTAGTCTACACAGCGCCCTCGACTCACAGTACCTTAGTCTACACTGCACCCTCAAATCACAGTGACCTTAGTCTAGACAGCAGCCTCGAGTCACAGTGACCTTAGTCTACACTGCACCCTCGTCTCACAGTGACCTTAGTCTACACAGCGCCCTCGACTCACAGTGACCTTAGTCTACACTGCGCCCTCGAATCACAGTGACCATAGTCTAACCCGCACCCTCGACTCACAGTACCTTAGTCTACACTGCACTCTCGAATCACAGTGACCTTAGTCTAGACAGCAGCCTCGAGTCACAGTGACCTTAGTCTACACTGCACCCTCGACTCACAGTGACATTAGTCTACACTGCGCCCTTGACTCACAGTGACCTTGGTCTAGACAGCGCCCTCGACTCACAGTGACCTTAGTCTACCCTGCACCCTCGACTCATAGAGACCTTAGTCTACACAGCGCCCTCGACTCACAGTGACCTTAGTCTAGACAGCGCCCTCGACTCACAGTGACCATAGTCTACACTACACCCTCGACTCACAGTGAACTTAATCTACACTGCACCCTCGACTCACAGTGACCTTAGTCTAGAGAGCGCACACGACTCACTGTGACATTAGTCTACACGGCACCCTCGACTCACAGTGACCTTAATCTATACTGCACCCTCGACTCACAGTGACCTTAGTCTAGACAGCACCCTCGACTCACAGTGACCTTAATCTATACTGCACCCTCGACTCACAGTGACCTTAGTCTAGACAGCGCCCTCGACTCACAGTGACCTTAGTCTACAATGCACCCTCGAATTACAGTGACCTTAGTCTAGACAGCGCCCTCAACTCAGTGACCTTAGTCAACACTGCACCCTCGATTCACAGTGATCTTAGTCTAGACAGCACCCTCGACTCACAGTGATCTTAGTCTACACTGCACCCTCGACTCACAGTGACCTTAGTCTACACTGCACCCTCGAATCACAGTGACCTTAGTCTAGACAGCACCCTCGACTCACAGTGACCTTAGTCTACCCTGCACCCTCGACTCATAGTGACCTTAGTCTAGACAGCACCCTTGACTCACAGTGACCTTAGTCTAGACAGCGCCCTCGACTCACAGTGACCTTAGTCTACACAGCATCCTCGACTCACAGTGACCTTAGTCTGTCTCGCACCCTCGACTCACAGTGACCTTTATCTACACTGCACCCACGACTCACAGTGACCTCAGTATAGACAGAGCCCTCGACTCACAGTGACCTTAGTCTACACAGCGCCCTCGACTCACAGTGACCTAAGTCTAGACAGCACCCTCGACTCACAGTGACCTTAGTCTACACAGCACTCTCGACTCACAGTGACCTAAGTCTAGACAGCACTCTCGACTCACAGTGACCTTAGACTACACTACACCTTAGACTCACAGTGACCTTAATCTACACTGCACCCTCGACTCACAATGACCTTGGTCTAGACAGCACTCTCGACTCACAGTGACCTAAGTCTAGACAGCACCCTCGACTCACAGTGACCTTAATCTACACAGCACCCTCGACTCACAGTGACCTTAGTCTACACAGCATTCTCGACTCACAGTGACCTAAGTCTAGACAGCACCCTCGACTCACAGTGACCTTAGTCTACACAGCGCCCTCGACTCACACTGACCTAAGTCTAGACAGCACCCTCGACTCACAGTGACCTTAGTCAACACAGCACCCTCGACTCACAGTGACCTTAGTCTACACTGCACCCTCGACTCACAGTGACCATAGTCTACACAGCACACCCGACCCACAGTGACCTTAGTCTACACAGCGCCATTGACTCACAGTGACCTTAGTCTACACAGCGCCCTCGACTCACAGTGACCTTAGTCTACACAGCGCCCTCGACTCACAGTGACCATAGTCTACACAGCGCCCTCGACTCACAGTGACCTTAGTCTACACAGCGCCATTGACTCACAGTGACCTTAGTCTACACAGCGCCCTCGACTCACAGTGACCAGAGTCTACACTGCACCCTTGACTCACAGTGACCTTAGTCTACACAGCGCCCTCGACTCACAGTGACCTTAGTCTACACAGCGCCCTCGACTCACAGTGACCTTAGTCTACACAGCGCCCTCGACTCACAGTGACCTTAGTCTAGACAGCGCCCTCGACTCACAGTGACCTTAGTCTAGACAGCGCCCTCGACTCACAGTGACCTTAGTCTAGACAGCGCCCTCGACTCACAGTGACCATAGTCTACACAGCACCCTCGACTCACAGTGACCTTAGTCTACACAGCGCCCTCGACTCACAGTGACCTTAGTCTACACTGCACGCTCGACTCACAGTGACCTTAGTCTAGACAGCGCACTCGACTCACAGTGACCTTAGTCTACACAGCGCCATTGACTCACAGTCACCTTAGTCTAGACAGCGCCCTCGACTCACAGTGACCTTAGTCTAGACAGCGCCCTCGACTCACAGTGACCTTAGTCTACACAGCACCCTCGACTCACAGTGACCTTAGTCTACACAGCGCCCTCGACTCACAGTGACCTTAGTCTACACTGCACCCTCGACTCACAGTGACCTTAGTCTACACAGCGCCCTCGACTCACAGTGACCTAAGTCTAGACAGCACCCTCGACTCACAGTGACCTTAGTCTACACAGCACTCTCGACTCACAGTGACCTTAGTCTGCACTGCACGCTCGACTCACAGTGACCTTAGTCTAGACAGCGCCCTCGACTCACAGTGACCTTAGTCTACACAGCGCCCACGACTCACAGTGACCTTAGTCTAGACAGCGCCCTTGACTCACAGTGACCTTAGTCTAGACAGCGCCCTCGACTCACAGTGACCTTAGTCTACACAGCATCCTCGACTCACAGTGACCTTAGTCTGTCTCGCACCCTCGACTCACAGTGACCTTTATCTACACTGCACCCACGACTCACAGTGACCTCAGTATAGACAGAGCCCTCGACTCACAGTGACCTTAGTCTACACAGCGCCCTCGACTCACAGTGACCTAAGTCTAGACAGCACCCTCGACTCACAGTGACCTTAGTCTACACAGCACTCTCGACTCACAGTGACCTAAGTCTAGACAGCACTCTCGACTCACAGTGACCTTAGACTACACTACACCTTAGACTCACAGTGACCTTAATCTACACTGCACCCTCGACTCACAATGACCTTGGTCTAGACAGCACTCTCGACTCACAGTGACCTAAGTCTAGACAGCACCCTCGACTCACAGTGACCTTAATCTACACAGCACCCTCGACTCACAGTGACCTTAGTCTACACAGCACTCTCGACTCACAGTGACCTAAGTCTAGACAGCACCCTCGACTCACAGTGACCTTAGTCTACACAGCGCCCTCGACTCACACTGACCTAAGTCTAGACAGCACCCTCGACTCACAGTGACCTTAGTCAACACAGCACCCTCGACTCACAGTGACCTTAGTCTACACTGCACCCTCGACTCACAGTGACCATAGTCTACACAGCACCCTCGACAAACAGTGACCTTAGTCTACACAGCGCCCTCGACCCACAGTGACCTTAGTCTACACAGCGCCATTGACTCACAGTGACCTTAGTCTACACAGCGCCCTCGACTCACAGTGACCTTAGTCTACACAGCGCACACGACTCACTGTAACATTAGTCTACACAGCGCCCTCGACTCACAGTGACCTTAGTCTACCCAGCGCCCTCGACTCACAGTGACCATAGTCTACACAGCGCCCTCGACTCACAGTGACCTTAGTCTACACAGCGCCATTGACTCACAGTGACCTTAGTCTACACAGCGCCCTCGACTCACAGTGACCTTAGTCTACACTGCACCCTTGACTCACAGTGACCTTAGTCTACACAGCGCCCTCGACTCACAGTGACCTTAGTCTACACAGCGCCCTCGACTCACAGTGACCTTAGTCTACACAGCGCCCTCGACTCACAGTGACCTTAGTCTAGACAGCGCCCTCGACTCACAGTGACCTTAGTCTAGACAGCGCCCTCGACTCACAGTGACCTTAGTCTAGACAGCGCCCTCGACTCACAGTGACCATAGTCTACACAGCACCCTCGACTCACAGTGACCTTAGTCTACACAGCGCCCTCGACTCACAGTGACCTTAGTCTACACTGCACGCTCGACTCACAGTGACCTTAGTCTAGACAGCGCACTCGACTCACAGTGACCTTAGTCTACACAGCGCCATTGACTCACAGTCACCTTAGTCTAGACAGCGCCCTCGACTCACAGTGACCTTAGTCTAGACAGCGCCCTCGACTCACAGTGACCTTAGTCTACACAGCACCCTCGACTCACAGTGACCTTAGTCTACACAGCGCCCTCGACTCACAGTGACCTTAGTCTACACTGCACCCTCGACTCACAGTGACCTTAGTCTACACAGCGCCCTCGACTCACAGTGACCTAAGTCTAGACAGCACCCTCGACTCACAGTGACCTTAGTCTACACAGCACTCTCGACTCACAGTGACCTTAGTCTAGATAGTGCCCTCGACTCACAGTGACCTTAGTCTAGATAGCGCCCTCGACTCACAGTGACCTTAGTCTACACAGCACCCTCGACTCACAGTGACCTTAGTCTACACAGCGCCCTCGACTCACAGTGACCTTAGTCTGCACTGCACGCTCGACTCACAGTGACCTTAGTCTAGACAGCACCCTCGACTCACAGTGACCTTAGACTACACTACACCTTAGACTCACAGTGACCTTAATCTACACTGCACCCTCGACTCACAATGACCTTGGTCTAGATAGCGCCCTCGACTCAAAGTGACCTTAGTCTACACAGCGCCCTCGACTCACAGTGACCTTAGTCTAGACTGCGCCCTCAACTCACAGTGACCTTAGTCTACACAGCGCCCTCGACTCACAGTGACCTTAGTCTAGACTGCGCCCTCAACTCACAGTGACCTTAGTCTAGACAGCGCACTCGACTCACAGTGACCTTAGTCTACACAGCGCCATTGACTCACAGTGACCTTAGTCTACACAGCACCCTCGACTCACAGTGACCTTAGTCTAGACAGCGCCCTCGACTCACAGTGACCTTAGTCTACACAGCACCCTCGACTCACAGTGACCTTAGTCTACACAGCGCCCTCGACTCACAGTGACCTTAGTCTACACTGCACCCACGACTCACAGTGTCCTTAGTCTACACAGCGCCCTCGACTCACAGTGACCTAAGTCTAGACAGCACCCTCGACTCACAGTGACCTTAGTCTACACAGCACTCTCGACTCACAGTGACCTTAGTCTAGATAGTGCCCTCGACTCACAGTGACCTTAGTCTAGATAGCGCCCTCGACTCACAGTGACCTTAGTCTACACAGCACCCTCGACTCACAGTGACCTTAGTCTACACAGCGCCCTCGACTCACAGTGACCTTAGTCTACACTGCACGCTCGACTCACCGTGACCTTAGTCTAGACAGCGCCCTCGACTCACAGTGACCTTAGTCTACACAGCGCCCACGACTCACAGTGACCTTAGTCTAGACAGCACCCTCGACTCACAGTGACCTTAGACTACACTACACCTTAGACTCACAGTGACCTTAATCTACACTGCACCCTCGACTCACAATGACCTTGGTCTAGATAGCGCCCTCGACTCAAAGTGACCTTAGTCTACACAGCACCCTCGACTCACAGTGACCTTAGTCTACACAGCACCCTCGACACACAGTGACCTTAGTCTACACAGCGCCCTCGATTCACAGTGATCATAGTCTACACAGCGCCCTCGATTCACAGTGATCATAGTCTAGACAGCACCCTCGACTCAGTGACCTTAGTCTACACAGCACCCTCGACTCACAGTGACCTTAGTCTACACAGCGCCCTCGACTCACAGTGACCTAAGTCTAGACAGCACCCTCGACTCACAGTGACCTTAGTCTACACAGCGCCCTCGACTCACAGTGTCCTAAGTCTAGACAGCACCCTCGACTCACAGTGACCTTAGTCTACACAGCGCACACGACTCACAGTGACCTTAGTCTATCCCGCACCCTCGACTCACAGTACCTTAGTCTACACTGCACTCTCGAATCAGTGACCTTAGTCTAGACAGAACCCTCGACTCACAGAGACCTTAGTCTACCCTGCACCCTCGACTCACAGTGACCTTAGTCTACACAGCGCCATCGACTCACAGTGACCTTAGTCTACACTGCGCCCTCGACTCACAGTGACCTTAGTCTAGACAGCACCCTCGACTCACAGTGACCTTAGTCTACACAGCGCCCTCGACTCACAGTGACCTTAGTCTACACAGCGCCCTCAACTCACAGTGACCATAGTCAACAGTTCACCCTCGACTCACAGTGACATTAGTCTACACAGCGCCCTCGACTCACCGTGACCTTAGTCTACACTGCACCCTCGACACACAGTGACCTTAGTCTACACAGTGCCCTCGATTCACAGTGATCTTAGTCTACACAGCGCCCTCGACTCACAGTGACCTTAGTCTAGACAGCGCCCTCGACTCACAGTGACCTTAGTCTACACAGCACCATCGACTCACAGTGACCTTAGTCTAGACAGCGCCCTCGACTCACAGTGACCTTAGTCTACACTGCTCCCTCGACTCACAGTGACCATAGTCTACACAGCACCATCGACTCACAGTGACCTTAGTCTAGACAGCGCCCTCGACTCACAGTGACCTTAGTCTACACAGCACCATCGACTCACAGTGACCTTAGTCTACACAGCGCCCTCGACTCACAGTGACCTTAGTCTACACTGCACCCTCGACTCACAGTGACCATAGTCTACACTACACCCTCGACTCACAGTGAACTTAATCTACACTGCACCCTCGACTCACAGTGACCTTAGTCTAGACAGCGCCCTCAACTCAGTGACCTTAGTCAACACTGCACCCTCGATTCACAGTGATCTGTCTAGACAGCACCCTCGACTCACAGTGACCTTAGTCTACACAGCGCCCTCGACTCACAGTGACCTTAGTCTACCCTGCACCCTCGACTCATAGTGACCTTAGTCTAGACAGCACCCTTGACTCACAGTGACCTTAGTCTAGACAGCGCCCTCGACTCACAGTGACCTTAGTCTACACAGCATCCTCGACTCACAGTGACCTTAGTCTGTCTCGCACCCTCGACTCACAGTGACCTTTATCTACACTGCACCCACGACTCACAGTGACCTCAGTATAGACAGAGCCCTCGACTCACAGTGACCTTAGTCTACACTGCATCCTCGACTCACAGTGACCTAAGTCTAGACAGCACCCTCGACTCACAGTGTCCTTAGTCTACACAGCACTCTCGACTCACAGTGACCTTAGTCTAGACAGCACCCTCGACTCACAGTGACCTTAATCTACACTGCACCCTCGACTCACTGTGACCTTAGTCTACACTGCACCCTCGACTCACAGTGACCTTAGTCTAGACAGCACCCTCGACTCACAGTGACCTTAGTCTAGACAGCACCCTCGACTCACAGTGACCTTAGTCTACACAGCGCCCTCGACTCACAGTGACCTTAATCTACACAGCACCCTCGACTCACAGTGATCTGTCTAGACAGCACCCTCGACTCACAGTGACCTTAGTCTACACAGCACCCTCGACTCACAGTGACCTTAGTCTAGATAGCGCCCTCGACTCACAGTGACCTTAGTCTACACAGCGCCCTCGACTCACAGTGACCTTAGTCTACACAGCGTCATTGACTCACAGTGACAGTCTACACAGCGCCCTCGACTCAAAGTGACCTTAGTCTACACTGCACACTCGACTCACAGTGACCTTAGTCTAGACAGCGCCCTCGACTCACAGTGACCTTAGTCTACACTGCACCCTCGACTCACAGTGACCTTAGTCTACACAGCCCCCTCGACTCACAGTGACCTTAGTCTACCCAGCGCCCTCGACTGACAGTGACCTTAGTCTACACAGCGCCCTCGACTCACAGTGACCTTAGTCTACACAGCGCCCTCGACTCACAGTGACCTTAGTCTACACAGCGCCATCGACTCACAGTGACCTTAGTCTAGATAGCGCCATCGACTCACAGTGACCTTAGTCTAGATAGCACCCTCGACTCACAGTGACCTTAGTCTACACTGCACCCTCGACTCACAGTGACCTTAGTCTACACAGCACTCTCGACTCACAGTGACCTTAGTCTAGACAGCACCCTCGACTCAAAGTGACCTTAGTCTACACTGCACCCTCGACTCACAGTGACCTTAGTCTACACAGCGCCCTCGACTCACAGTGACATAAGTCTAGATACCACCCTCGACTCACAGTGACCTTAGTCTAGACAGCGCCCTCGACTCACAGTGACCTTAGTCTACACAGCGCCCTCGACTCACAGTGACCTTAGTCTACACAGCGCCCTCGACTCACAGTGACCTTAGTCTACACAGCGCCCTCGACTCACAGTGACCTTAGTCTACACTGCACCCTCGACTCACAGTGACCTTAGTCTACACAGCGCCCTCGACTCACAGTGACCTTAGTCTACACAGCACCCTCGACTCACAGTGACCTTAGTCTAGACAGCGCCCTCGACTCACAGTGACCTTAGTCTACACTGCACCCTCGACTCACAGTGACCTTAGTCTACACAGCCCCCTCGACTCACAGTGACCTTAGTCTACCCAGCGCCCTCGACTGACAGTGACCTTAGTCTACACTGCACCCTCGACTCACAGTGACCTTAGTCTCCACAGCACCCTCGACTCACAGTGACCTTAGTCTAGACAGCACCCTCGACTCAAAGTGACCTTAGTCTACACTGCGCACTCGACTCACAGTGACCTTAGTCTAGATAGCGCCCTCGACTCAAAGTGACCTTAGTCTACACTGCGCACTCGACTCACAGTGACCTTAGTCTAGTCAGCGCCCTCAACTCACAGTGACCTTAGTCTACACAGCGCCCTCGACTCACAGTGACCTTAGTCTACACTGCGCACTCGACTCACAGTGACCTTAGTCTAGACAGCGCCCTCAACTCACAGTGACCTTAGTCGACACTGCACCCTCGACTCACAGTGACCTTAGTCTACACAGCGCACACGACTCACTGTGACATTAGTCTACACAGCGCCCTCGACTCACAGTGACCTTAGTCTACACAGCGCCATCGACTCACAGTGACCTTAGTCTACACAGCGCACACGACTCACTGTGACATTAGTCTACACAGCGCCCTCGACTCACAGTGACCTTAGTCTACACAGCGCACACGACTCACTGTGACATTAGTCTACACAGCGCCCTCGACTCACAGTGACCTTAGTCTACACAGCGCACACGACTCACTGTGACATTAGTCTACACAGCGCCCTCAACTCACAGTGACCTTAGTCTAGACAGCGCCCTCGACTCACAGTGACCTTAGTCTAGACAGCGCCCTCGAATCACAGTGACCTTAGTCTAGATAGCGCCCTCAACTCACAGTGACCTTAGTCTAGACAGCGCCCTCGACTCACAGTGACCTTAGTCTAGACAGCGCCCTCGACTCACAGTGACCTTAGTCAACAGCGCACCCTCGATTCACAGTGACCTTAGTCTACACAGCGCTATCGACTCACAGTGACCTTAGTCTACACAGCGCCCACGACTCACAGTGACCTTAGTCTAGACAGCGCCCTCGACTCACAGTGACCTTAGTCTACACAGCGCCATCGACTCACAGTGACCTTAGTCTAGACAGCGCCCTCGACTCACAGTGACCTTAGTCTACACAGCGCTATCGACTCACAGTGACCTTAGTCTACACAGCGCCCACGACTCACAGTGACCTTAGTCTACACAGCGCCATCGACTCACAGTGACCTTAGTCTAGACAGCGCCCTCGTGTCACAGTGACCTTAGTCTACACAGCGCCCTCGACTCACAGTGACCTTAGTCTACACAGCGCCCACGACTCACAGTGACCTTAGTCTAGACAGCGCCGTCGACTCACAGTGACCTTAGTCTAGACAGCGCCCTCAACTCACAGTGACCTTAGTCTAGACAGCGCCCTCAACTCACAGTGACCTTAGTCTAGATAGCGCCCTCGACTCACAGTGACCTTACTCTAGATAGCGCCCTCGACTCACAGTGACATCAGTCTACACAGCGCCCACGACTCACAGTGACCTTAGTCTAGACAGCGCCCTCGACTCACAGTGACCTTAGTCTACACAGCGCCATCGACTCACAGTGACCTTAGTCTAGACAGCGCCCTCGACTCACAGTGACCTTAGTCTACACAGCGCCCACGACTCACAGTGACCTTAGTCTACACTGCACCATCGACTCACAGTGACCTTAGTATAGACAGCGCCCTTGACCCACAGTTACCTTAGTCTACACAGCACCCTCGAATCTCAGTGACCTTAGTCTAGACAGTGCCCTCAACTCACAGTGACCTTAGTCTAGACAGCACCCTCGACTCACAGACATTAGCCTACACTGCACCCTCGAATCACAGTGACCTTAGTATAGACAGCGCTCTCGACTCACAGTGACCTTAGTCTAGACAGCACCCTCGACTCACAGTGACCTTAGTCAACACTGCACCCTTGATTCACAGTGACCTTAGTATAGACAGCGCCCTCGACTCACAGTGACCTTAGTCTACACAGCGCACACGACTCACTGTGACATTAGTCTACACAGCGCCCTCGACTCACAGTGACCTTAGTCTACACAGCGCACACGACTCACTGTGACATTAGTCTACACAGCGCCCTCGACTCACAGTGACCTTAGTCTACACAGCGCACACGACTCACTGTGACATTAGTCTACACAGCGCCCTCAACTCACAGTGACCTTAGTCTAGACAGCGCCCTCGACTCACAGTGACCTTAGTCTAGACAGCGCACACCACTCACAGTGACCTTAGTCTCCACAGCGCCCTCGAATCACAGTGACCTTAGTCTAGATAGCGCCCTCAACTCACAGTGACCTTAGTCTAGACAGCGCCCTCGACTCACAGTGACCTTAGTCTAGACAGCGCCCTCGACTCACAGTGACCTTAGTCAACAGCGCACCCTCGATTCACAGTGACCTTAGTCTACACAGCGCTATCGACTCACAGTGACCTTAGTCTACACAGCGCCCACGACTCACAGTGACCTTAGACTAGACAGCGCCCTCGACTCACAGTGACCTTAGTCTACACAGCGCCATCGACTCACAGTGACCTTAGTCTAGACAGCGCCCTCGACTCACAGTGACCTTAGTCTACACAGCGCTATCGACTCACAGTGACCTTAGTCTACACAGCGCCCACGACTCACAGTGACCTTAGTCTACACAGCGCCATCGACTCACAGTGACCTTAGTCTAGACAGCGCCCTCGTCTCACAGTGACCTTAGTCTACACAGCGCCCTCGACTCACAGTGACCTTAGTCTACACAGCGCCCACGACTCACAGTGACCTTAGTCTAGACAGCGCCGTCGACTCACAGTGACCTTAGTCTAGACAGCGCCCTCAACTCACAGTGACCTTAGTCTAGACAGCGCCCTCAACTCACAGTGACCTTAGTCTAGATAGCGCCCTCGACTCACAGTGACCTTAGTCTAGACAGCACCCTTGACTCACAGTGACCTTAGTCTAGACAGCACCCTCGACTCACAGTGACCTTAGTCTACACTGCACCCTTGACTCACAGTGACCTTAGTCTACACTGCACCATTGACTCACAGTGACCTTAGTATACACAGCACCCTCGAATCTCAGTGACCTTAGTCTAGACAGCACCCTCGACTCACAGTGACCTTAGTCTAGACAGCACCCTCGAATCTCAGTGACCTTAGTCTAGACAGCACCCTCGACTCACAGTGACCTTAGTCTACACAGCGCCCTCGACTCACAGTGACCTTAGTCTAGACAGCACCCTCGACTCACAGACATTAGCCTACACTGCACCCTCGAATCACAGTGACCTTAGTATAGACAGCGCTCTCGACTCACAGTGACCTTAGTCTAGACAGCACCCTCGACTCACAGTGACCTTAGTCAACACTGCACCCTTGATTCACAGTGACCTTAGTATAGACAGCGCCCTCGACTCACAGTGACCTTAGTCTAGACAGCACCCTCGACTCACAGACATTAGCCTACACTGCACCCTCGAATCACAGTGACCTTAGTATAGACAGCGCTCTCGACTCACAGTGACCTTAGTCTAGACAGCACCCTCGACTCACAGTGACCTTAGTCAACACTGCACCCTTGATTCACAGTGACCTTAGTATAGACAGCGCCCTCGACTCACAGTGACCTTAGTCTAGACAGCGCCCTCAACTCAGTGACCTTAGTCAACACTGCACCCTCGACTCACAGTGACCTTAGTCTACACTGCACCCTCGAATCACTGTGACCTTAGTATAGACAGCGCCCTCGACTCACAGTAACCTTAGTCTAGACAGCACCCTCGACTCACAGTGACCTTAGTCTAGACAGCGCCCTCGACTCACAGTGACCCTAGTCTACACTGCACCCTCGACTCACAGTGACCTTAGTCTACAATGCACCCTCGAATTACAGTGACCTTAGTATAGACAGCGCCCTCGACTCACAGGTACCTTAGTCTACACAGCGCCCTCGACTCACAGTGACCTTAGTCTACACAGCGCCCTCGACTCACAGTGACCTTAGTCTACACAGCGCCCTCGACTCACAGTGACCTTAGTCTACACAGCGCCCTCGACTCACAGTGACCTTAGTCTAGACAGCGCCCTCGACTCACAGTAACCTTAGTCTAGACAGCGCCCTCGACTCACAGTGACCCTAGTCTACACTGCACCCTCGACTCACAGTGACCTTAGTCTAGATAGTGCCCTCGACTCACAGTGACCTTAGTCTACCCTGCACCCTCGACTGACAGTGACCTTAGTCTAGACAGCGCCCTCGACTCACAGTGACCTTAGTCTACACAGCACCCTTGACTCACTGTGACCTTAGTCTACACAGCGCCATCGACTCACAGTGACCTTAGTCTACACAGCACCCTCGACTCACAGTGACCCTAGTCTACACTGCACCCTCGACTGACAGTGACCTTAGTCTAGACAGCGCCCTCGACTCACAGTGACCTTAGTCTAGACAGCGCCCTCGAGTCACAGTGACCTTAGTCTACACAGCGCCATCAACTCACAGTGACCTTAGTCTACACAGCGCCCTCGACTCACAGTGACCTTAGTCCACACAGCGCTATCGACTCACAGTGACCTTAGTCTAGACAGCAGCCTCGACTCAGTGTCCTTAGTCTATATTGCACCCTCGACTCACAGTGGTCTTAGTCCACAATGCACCCTCGACTCACAGTGACCTTAGTCTAGACAGCACCCTCGACTCACAGACATTAGCCTACACTGCACCCTCGAATCACAGTGACCTTAGTATAGACAGCAGTCTCGACTCACAGTGACCTTAGTCTATATAACACCCTCGACTCACAATGACCTTAGTCTACACAGCATCTTTGACTCACAGTGACCTTAGTCTATTTAGAGCCTTCGACTCACAGTGACCTTAGTCTAGATAGTGCCCTCGACTCACAGTGACAGTCTACACTGCACCCTTGACTCACGGTGACCTTAGTCTAGACAGCACCCTCGACTCACAGTGACCTTAGTCTACTCTGCACCCTCTACTCACAGTGACCTTAGTCTAGACAGCACCCTCGACTCACAGTGACCTTAGTCTACACTGCACCCTCGATTCACAGTGACCTTAGTCTAGACAGCACCCTCGACTCACAGTGACAGTCTACACTGCACCCTCGACTCACAGTGACCTTAGTCTAGACAGCACCCTCGACTCACTGTGATCTTAGTCTTGACAGCACCCTCGACTCACAGTGACCTTAGTCTACACTGCATCCTCGACTCACAGTGACCTTAGTCTACACAGCGCCCTCGACTCACAGTGACCTTAGTCTAGGCAGCACCCTCGACTCAGTCTATATAGTGCCCTCGACTCACAGTGACCTTAGTCTACACTGCACCCTCGACTCAGTCTATATAGTGCCCTCGACTCACAGTGACCTTAGTCTACACTGCATCCTCGACTCACAGTGACCTTAGTCTACACTGCACCCTCGACTCAGTCTATATAGTGCCCTCGACTCACAGTGACCTTAGTCTACACTGCACCCTCGACTCAGTCTATATAGTGCCCTCGACTCACAGTGACCATAGTCTACACAGCGCCCTCGACTCACAGTGACCATAGTCTACACAGCGCCCTCGACTCACAGTGATCTTCGTCTAGATAGCGCCCTCGACTCACAGTGACCTTAGTCTAGACAGCAGTCTCGACTCACAGTGACCTTAGTCTAGACAGTGCCCTCGACTCACAGTGACCTTAGTCTACACTGCACCCTCGACTCACAATGACCTTAGTCTACACAGCACCCTCGACTCACAGTGACCTTAGTCTACACAGCACCCTCGACTCACAGTGACCTTAGTCTACACAGCGCCCACGACTCACAGTGACCTTAGTCTACACAGCGCCCTCGACTCACAGTGACCTTAGTCTACACAGCGCCCTCGACTCACAATGACCTTAGTCTACACAGCGCCCTCGACTCACAGTGACCTTAGTCTACACAGCGCCCTCGACTCACAGTGACCTTAGTCTAGACAGCGCCCTCGACTCACAGTGACCTTAGTCTAGACAGCGCCCTCGACTCACAGTGACCCTAGTCTACACTGCACCCTCGACTCACAGTGACCTTAGTCTAGATAGCGCCCTCGACTCACAGTGACCTTAGTCTACCCTGCACCCTCGACTGACAGTGACCTTAGTCTAGACAGCGCCCTCGACTCACAGTGACCTTAGTCTACACAGCACCCTTGACTCACTGTGACCTTAGTCTACACAGCGCCATCGACTCACAGTGACCTTAGTCTACACAGCACCCTCGACTCACAGTGACCCTAGTCTACACTGCACCCTCGACTGACAGTGACCTTAGTCTAGACAGCGCCCTCGACTCACAGTGACCTTAGTCTAGACAGCGCCCTCGAGTCACAGTGACCTTAGTCTACACAGCGCCATCGACTCACAGTGACCTTAGTCTACACAGCGCCCTCGACTCACAGTGACCTTAGTCCACACAGCGCTATCGACTCACAGTGACCTTAGTCTAGACAGCAGCCTCGACTCAGTGTCCTTAGTCTATATTGCACCCTCGACTCACAGTGGTCTTAGTCCACAATGCACCCTCGACTCACAGAGACCTTAGTCTAGACAGCACCCTCGACTCACAGACATTAGCCTACACTGCACCCTCGAATCACAGTGACCTTAGTATAGACAGCAGTCTCGACTCACAGTGACCTTAGTCTATATAACACCCTCGACTCACAATGACCTTAGTCTACACAGCATCTTTGACTCACAGTGACCTTAGTCTATTTAGAGCCTTCGACTCACAGTGACCTTAGTCTAGATAGTGCCCTCGACTCACAGTGACAGTCTACACTGCACCCTTGACTCACGGTGACCTTAGTCTAGACAGCACCCTCGACTCACAGTGACCTTAGTCTACTCTGCACCCTCGACTCACAGTGACCTTAGTCTAGACAGCACCCTCGACTCACAGTGACCTTAGTCTACACTGCACCCTCGATTCACAGTGACCTTAGTCTAGACAGCACCCTCGACTCACAGTGACAGTCTACACTGCACCCTCGACTCACAGTGACCTTAGTCTAGACAGCACCCTCGACTCACTGTGATCTTAGTCTTGACAGCACCCTCGACTCACAGTGACCTTAGTCTACACTGCATCCTCGACTCACAGTGACCTTAGTCTACACAGCGCCCTCGACTCACAGTGACCTTAGTCTAGACAGCACCCTCGACTCAGTCTATATAGTGCCCTCGACTCACAGTGACCTTAGTCTACACTGCACCCTCGACTCAGTCTATATAGTGCCCTCGACTCACAGTGACCTTAGTCTACACTGCATCCTCGACTCACAGTGACCTTAGTCTACACTGCACCCTCGACTCAGTCTATATAGTGCCCTCGACTCACAGTGACCTTAGTCTACACTGCACCCTCGACTCAGTCTATATAGTGCCCTCGACTCACAGTGACCATAGTCTACACAGCGCCCTCGACTCACAGTGACCATAGTCTACACAGCGCCCTCGACTCACATTGATCTTCGTCTAGATAGCGCCCTCGACTCACAGTGACCTTAGTCTAGACAGCAGTCTCGACTCACAGTGACCTTAGTCTAGACAGTGCCCTCGACTCACAGTGACCTTAGTCTACACTGCACCCTCGACTCACAATGACCTTAGTCTACACATCACCCTCGACTCACAGTGACCTTAGTCTACACAGCACCCTCGACTCACAGTGACCTTAGTCTACACAGCGCCCACGACTCACAGTGACCTTAGTCTACACTGCACCCTCGACTGACAGTGACCTTAGTCTACACAGCGCCCTTGACTCACAGTGACCTTAGTCTACACAGCGCCCTCAACTCACAGTGACCTTAGTCTAGACAGCACCCTCGACTCACAGTGACCTTAGTCTACACAGCACCCTCGACTCACAGTGACCTTAGTCTACACAGCACCTTCGACTCACAGTGACCTTAGTCTACACAGCGCCCACGACTCACAGTGACCTTAGTCTACACAGCGCCATCGACTCACAGTGACCTTAGTCTACACTGCCCCCTCGACTCACAGTGACCTTAGTCTACACAGCGCCATCGACTCACAGTGACCTTAGTCTACACAGCGCCATCGACTCACAGTGACCTTAGTCTACACAGCGCCATCGACTCACAGTGACCTTAGTCTACACAGCGCACCCTCGATTCACAGTGACCTTAGTCTAGACAGCGCACCCTCGACTCATAGTGACCTTAGTCTACACAGCGCCCTCGACTCACAGTGACCTTAGTCTACACAGCGCCCTCGACTCACAGTGACCTTAGTCTACACTGCACCCTCGACTCACAGTGACCTTAGACTACACAGCGCCCTCGATTCACAGTGATCTTAGTCTAGACAGCGCCCTCGACTCACAGTGACCTTAGTCTAGACAGCACCCTCGACTCACAGTGACCTTAGTCTACACAGCGCCCTCGACTCACAGTGACCTTAGTCTACACAGCGCCCTCGACTCACAGTGATCTTAGTCTAGACAGCGCCATTGACTCACAGTGATCTTAGTCTAGACAGCGCCCTCGACTCACAGTGACCTTAGTCTACACAGCGCCCTCGACTCACAGTGACCTTAGTCTACACTGCACCCTCGACTCACAGTGACCTTAGTCTACACAGCGCCCTCGACTCACAGTGACCATAGTCTACACAGCGCCATCGACTCACATTGACCTTAGACTACACAGCACTCTCGACTCACAATGACAGTCTACACTGCACCCTTGACTCACTGTGACCTTAGACTAGACAGCACTCTCGACTCACAATGACAGTCTACACTGCACCCTCGACTCACAGTGACCTTAGTCTACACTGCACCCTCGACTCACAGTGACCTTAGTCTACACTGCACCCTCGACTCACAGTGACCTTAGTCTACACTGCACCCTTGACTCACTGTGACCTTAGACTACACAGCACCCTCGACTCACAGTGACCTTAGTCTACACTGCACCCTCGACTCACAGTGACCTTAGTCTAGACAGCGCCCTCGACTCACAGTGACCTTAGTCTACACTGCACCCTTGACTCACTGTGACCTTAGACTACACAGCACCCTCGACTCACTGTGACCTTAGACTACACTGCACCCTCGACTCACAGTGACCTTAGTCTACACTGCACCCTCGACTCACAATGACCTTAGTCTACACAGCATCGTCGACTCACAGTGACCTTAATCTAGATAGTGCCCTCGACTCACAGTGACCTTAGTCTACACTGCACCCTCGACTCACGGTGACCTTAGTCTAGACAGCACTCTCGACTCACAGTGACCTTAGTCTACTCTGCACCCTCGACTCACAGTGACCTTAGTCTAGACAGCACCCTCGACTCACAGTGACCTTAGTCTACACTGCACCCTCGATTCACAGTGACCTTAGTCTAGACAGCACCCTCGACTCACAGTGACCTTAGTCTATACTGCACCCTCGACTCACTGTGACCTTAGACTAGACAGCACCCTCGACTCACAGTGACCTTAGTCTAGACAGCTCCCTCGACTCACAATGACCTTAGTCTAGACAGCAGTCTCGACTCACAGTGACCTTAGTCTATATAGCACCCTCGACTCACAGGGACCTTACTCTACACTGCACCCTCGACTCTCAGTGACCTTAGTCTACACTGCACCCTCTACTCACAGTGACCTTAGTCTAGACAGCACCCTCGACTCACAATGACCTTAGTCTAGACAGCAGTCTCGACTCACAGTGACCTTAGTCTACACAGCACCCTCGACTCACTGTGATCTTAGTCTTGACAGCACCCTCGACTCACAGTGACCTTTGTCTACACTGCACCCTCTACTCACAGTGACCTTAGTCTAGACAGCACCCTCGACTCGCTGTGATCTTAGTCTTGACAGCACCCTCGACACACAGTGACTGTCTAGACAGCATCCTCGACTCACAGTGACCTTTGTCTACACTGCACCCTCGACTCAGTGATCTTCGTCTATACAGCACCCTTGACTCACAGTGACCTTAGTCTACCCTGCACCCTCGACTCACAGTGACCTCAGTCTAGATAGCACCCTCGACTCACAGTGATCTTCGTCTAGATAGTGCCCTCGACTCACAGTGACAGTCTAGACAGCACCCTCGACTCACAGTGACCTTAATCTAGATAGCGCCCTCGACCCACAGTGATCTTAGTCTAGACAGCGCCCTTGACTCACAGTGACCTTAGTCTAGACAGCACCCTCGACTCACAGACATTAGCCTACACTGCACCCTCGAATCACAGTGACCTTAGTATAGACAGCAGTCTCGACTCACAGTGACCTTAGTCTATATAACACCCTCGACTCACAATGACCTTAGTCTACACAGCATCTTTGACTCACAGTGACCTTAGTCTATTTAGAGCCTTCGACTCACAGTGACCTTAGTCTAGATAGTGCCCTCGACTCACAGTGACAGTCTACACTGCACCCTTGACTCACGGTGACCTTAGTCTAGACAGCACCCTCGACTCACAGTGACCTTAGTCTACTCTGCACCCTCGACTCACAGTGACCTTAGTCTAGACAGCACCCTCGACTCACAGTGACCTTAGTCTACACTGCACCCTCGATTCACAGTGACCTTAGTCTAGACAGCACCCTCGACTCACAGTGACAGTCTACACTGCACCCTCGACTCACAGTGACCTTAGTCTAGACAGCACCCTCGACTCACTGTGATCTTAGTCTTGACAGCACCCTCGACTCACAGTGACCTTAGTCTACACTGCATCCTCGACTCACAGTGACCTTAGTCTACACAGCGCCCTCGACTCACAGTGACCTTAGTCTAGACAGCACCCTCGACTCAGTCTATATAGTGCCCTCGACTCACAGTGACCTTAGTCTACACTGCACCCTCGACTCAGTCTATATAGTGCCCTCGACTCACAGTGACCTTAGTCTACACTGCACCCTCGACTCAGTCTATATAGTGCCCTCGACTCACAGTGACCTTAGTCTACACTGCACCCTCGACTCAGTCTATATAGTGCCCTCGACTCACAGTGACCATAGTCTACACAGCGCCCTCGACTCACAGTGACCATAGTCTACACAGCGCCCTCGACTCACAGTGACCATAGTCTACACAGCGCCCTCGACTCACAGTGATCTTCGTCTAGATAGCGCCCTCGACTCACAGTGACCTTAGTCTAGACAGCAGTCTCGACTCACAGTGACCTTAGTCTAGACAGTGCCCTCGACTCACAGTGACCTTAGTCTACACTGCACCCTCGACTCACAATGACCTTAGTCTACACAGCACCCTCGACTCACAGTGACCTTAGTCTACACAGCACCTTCGACTCACAGTGACCTTAGTCTACACAGCGCCCACGACTCACAGTGACCTTAGTCTACACAGCGCCATCGACTCACAGTGACCTTAGTCTACACAGCCCCCTCGACTCAGTGACCTTAGTCTACACAGCGCCATCGATTCACAGTGATCTTAGTCTAGACAGCGCCCTCGACTCACAGTGACCTTAGTCTACACAGCGCACCCTCGACTCACAGTGATCTTAGTCTAGACAGCGCCATTGACTCACAGTGATCTTAGTCTAGACAGCGCCCTCGACTCACAGTGACCTTAGTCTACACAGCGCCCTCGACTCACAGTGACATCAGTCTACACTGCACCCTCGAATCACAGTGACATCAGTCTACACAGCGCCCTCGACTCACAGTGACCTTAGTCTACACAGCGCCCTCGACTCACAGTGACCTTAGTCTACACAGCGCACCCTCGACTCACAGTGATCTTAGTCTAGACAGCGCCATTGACTCACAGTGATCTTAGTCTAGACAGCGCCCTCGACTCACAGTGACCTTAGTCTACACAGCGCCCTCGACTCACAGTGACATCAGTCTACACTGCACCCTCGAATCACAGTGACATCAGTCTACACAGCGCCCTCGACTCACAGTGACCTTAGTCTACACAGCGCCCTCGACTCACAGTGACCTTAGTCTACACTGCACCCTCGACTCACAGTGACCTTAGTCTACACAGCGCCCTCGACTCACAGTGACCATAGTCTACACAGCGCCATCGACTCACATTGACCTTAGACTACACAGCACTCTCGACTCACAATGACAGTCTACACTGCACCCTTGACTCACTGTGACCTTAGACTAGACAGCACTCTCGACTCACAATGACAGTCTACACTGCACCCTCGACTCACAGTGACCTTAGTCTACACTGCACCCTCGACTCACAGTGACCTTAGTCTACACTGCACCCTCGACTCACAGTGACCTTAGTCTACACTGCACCCTTGACTCACTGTGACCTTAGACTACACAGCACCCTCGACTCACAGTGACCTTAGTCTACACTGCACCCTCGACTCACAGTGACCTTAGTCTAGACAGCGCCCTCGACTCACAGTGACCTTAGTCTACACTGCACCCTTGACTCACTGTGACCTTAGACTACACAGCACCCTCGACTCACTGTGACCTTAGACTACACTGCACCCTCGACTCACAGTGACCTTAGTCTACACTGCACCCTCGACTCACAATGACCTTAGTCTACACAGCATCTTCGACTCACAGTGACCTTAATCTAGATAGTGCCCTCGACTCACAGTGACCTTAGTCTACACTGCACCCTCGACTCACGGTGACCTTAGTCTAGACAGCACTCTCGACTCACAGTGACCTTAGTCTACTCTGCACCCTCGACTCACAGTGACCTTAGTCTAGACAGCACCCTCGACTCACAGTGACCTTAGTCTACACTGCACCCTCGATTCACAGTGACCTTAGTCTAGACAGCACCCTCGACTCACAGTGACCTTAGTCTATACTGCACCCTCGACTCACTGTGACCTTAGACTAGACAGCACCCTCGACTCACAGTGACCTTAGTCTAGACAGCTCCCTCGACTCACAATGACCTTAGTCTAGACAGCAGTCTCGACTCACAGTGACCTTAGTCTATATAGCACCCTCGACTCACAGGGACCTTAGTCTACACTGCACCCTCTACTCACAGTGACCTTAGTCTAGACAGCACCCTCGACTCACAATGACCTTAGTCTAGACAGCAGTCTCGACTCACAGTGACCTTAGTCTACACAGCACCCTCGACTCACTGTGATCTTAGTCTTGACAGCACCCTCGACTCGCTGTGATCTTAGTCTTGACAGCACCCTCGACACACAGTGACTGTCTAGACAGCACCCTCGACTCACAGTGACCTTTGTCTACACTGCACCCTCTACTCACAGTGACCTTAGTCTAGACAGCACCCTCGACTCGCTGTGATCTTAGTCTTGACAGCACCCTCGACACACAGTGACTGTCTAGACAGCATCCTCGACTCACAGTGACCTTTGTCTACACTGCACCCTCGACTCAGTGATCTTCGTCTATACAGCACCCTCGACTCACAGTGACCTTAGTCTACCCTGCACCCTCGACTCACAGTGACCTCAGTCTAGATAGCACCCTCGACTCACAGTGATCTTCGTCTAGATAGTGCCCTCGACTCACAGTGACAGTCTAGACAGCACCCTCGACTCACAGTGACCTTAATCTAGATAGCGCCCTCGACCCACAGTGATCTTAGTCTAGACAGCGCCCTTGACTCACAGTGACCTTAGTCTAGACAGCACCCTCGACTCACAGTGACCTTAGTCTAGACAGCGCCCTTGACTCACAGTGCCACTTGACTAATGCTCGACTAAGCAGTGTCCTTGACTCATAGCCCCCCCCAGTCTATGCAGTCCACTAATCTTCGCAGCCCCCCAGTCTACACAGCCCTCTAGTCTGCGCAGTGTCCCTAGTCTATGCAGCCCCCTAGTCTACACAGCCCCCCATTCTACGCATCCCCCTAGTCTACACAACCACCCTTTCTTTGCAGCCCCCTAGTCTACACAGCTCTCTCAGTTCATGCAGCACCCTCAACTCACGGTGCCCCCTCGACTCACCGTGACTCTCGTTTTGCAGCTACCCTCGACTCTGAACCGTCCCTCAACTACAGAGTACCCCTCGACTACACAATGCCCTTAACTCACAGTTCCCCTCAACTATGCAGTGTCCTCCATTCTCAGCACCCCTCAACTGCACAGCGCCTTTAGTATGCAAAACCATGCCAGCTCTCCCAGGAACGGCATCATATAATACCCAGACAAGACGTGCACCAGCACCTGTGGGAAGGTGGTGGCCCAGACAGCGGGCTGCAAACTCGTGTCGCTTTTAATAAGAAATACTTTAAAACACTGAACTTCAGAACTAGGCATGGCTGCCCGCTGGAGAGCGGTGAAACACGTGGTTGACGAGGGACCGAAATGGGAATGGAGGGGTTGCAGAGTCTGAGAGGGGAGGGGAGGATGTGATAGTGCCTGTTCTTGAGGCCCTTTGGAATAAAGAAATCACACACACACACGCTCACGACACACGCACACAGGCACACAAAACACAGACACACACACACGCTCACGACACACGCACACAGGCACACAAAACACAGACACACACACACACACACATGCAGGCAGGTACACAAAACACAGACACACACACACACACACACGCACGCAGGTACACAAAACACAGACACACACACACACACAGAGGCACACAAAACACAGACAGACAGACACACACACACAGGGCGTGTGAGCATCTGTTTTCACTGATGCTCAGCGGTGGAGATGTCGGCTCTGCACCAGCCACGTGTCGCTCCTCTCTGCCTCTCGTCTGGTTCTGGCACAGATGTGCAGATTAGCTGTGTCAGGCCCAACTGGTTGGATGGTGAGGCATTGTTGTTAAGAATGACAGGCTTGTGTGATCTCATGGGACGAACCTCATGGGGAGCTGGGGGAGGGAGAGGAGGTTGTGACTGGAATATTAAACGCGATGAACCAACTGGCTTGTGTAAAACGCAGCAGCTTTGCAGAGGAGGCCCCTGCAGAACACCCCCCCCCATGATCTTTTAAAGATTCGTGCCTCCAGTCAAGATACCAAGCACCCGTGCGGCACGTTTCCACCGAGTACAGTATCTCAACCGCATGGCCAAACTGGTTTGTGAAAAATGTCTCATTCGTTTCTAGATGACACAGTCATAAAGTGATGAAGTGGGGAACATGCCCTTCAGCCCAACAGTTCCATGCTGGCTATCAATCACCCATTTGCACTAATCCAGCCCTCCCTCTCTGATTCACCGATCCATAAGGCACTTTACATTAAACTACCAACCACGTTTGGGTTCAAATCCAGTTCAAAATTCTTACTTTAACTGATAGCTATTGAAGTATTGCACAGCATTGCTGCCGCAAAACATCAAATTTCACGTTGGATGTCAGTGATAATAAACCTGATTCTGATTCTGAAATCTGGTTAAATCTATGAAACTCCAGTTGGGCCCCATCTGGAGTGCTGCTTTCAGCTTTGGTCACACTGCTATGGGACGATGTCGAGCAGGGGTGGCCAACCTTTTACATCCCATGCGTCAATTTTTTCACGAGTTCAGATGCACCATACAAACTCTTGTACCCCCATTCAATTCTTGTAAAAATATGGTAATATAGACATATTTAGCATTTTTACATGATATGTTGATTTAATATAAAATCAAGGTAAACATTACTTATCTTAATGATACTTTTAACAAATATATTTTGTCTTCTTTTGATTTCTTCCTTTTTCTTAATCACGTATTGAATCTTTCTATCACCAAGAAATATAAAGATTTATTTGGACTGAATTTTTTACCTATGCTTCATCAAATTCAGCAACTTACTACAAGATGGTCTCCCTTATTTTTATCATTAGTTGGTCGGATTAATGCTATTAAAATGATGATTTTACCGAAATTTTTATATTTATTCCAAGCTTTACCAATTTTTATTCCTAAATCTTTTTTTGATAATATTGATTCAAAAATTTCCTCATTTGTGTGGCAAAATAAAAATCCTAGGTTAAGCAAAAGGCAATTACAAAAGTCTAAAAAAGATGGTGGTCTAGCTTTACCTAACTTTAGATTTTATTATTGGGCGAATAATATTCGTAACCTAATGTACTGGAAACTAGATTTGGATTCACCTGTGTGCCCACAGTGGGTAAATTTGGAATGTAGTGAGGTTAAGGGATATTCTATATTTTCCGTTCTTGGTTCTTTTCTTCCTATTGATTTAGCCAAATTCAATAAACAGATATCTAACCCTGTTGTTAAACATACACTACGAATTTGGTTTCAATTTCGCAAATTCTTTAATCTGAAAAACTTTGCTCTGGACAGCCCTATTTTATGTAATTTTTTTTTTAAACCTTCATTGACAGATCAAGCTTTTAGTATATGGAAAAGGAAAGGTATAAAATGTTTTCGTGATCTTTTTTTTGAAGGTACTTTGATGTCTTTTGATCAACTATCCAACAAATTTGAATTACCTAAATCTAATTTTTTTAGATACTTACAAATTAGAAATTTCTTACATAAAATTCTTCCATCTTTTCCTAATTCAACTCCATCGGATTTTTCAGATTTGATTTTTACTTTTAATCCTTGTCAGAAGGGATTAGTAGCTTTTATTTATAACATGATTATGAAGATACAGCCAGAAATATCGGATAGAATTAGACAAGAATGGGAAAAAGAACTTCGATGTAATATATCAACAGATAAATGGGAAAAAATTTTACAAATGGTTAATTCCTCCTCTATTTGTGCTAAACATGCTTTAATACAATTTAAAATTGTACATAGAGCTTATATGTCTAAAGATAAGCTTGCCCGATTTTATTCGCATATTAATCCTCAATGTGACAGATGTCACTTAGAAGTGGCTTCATTGACTCACATGTTTTGGACATGTCCCACTTTACATAACTATTGGAAGGACATTTTTGATGTCATTTCCTCAGTATGGAATATCGATTTACAACCCCATTTTATTACTGCAATTTTCGGTATACCAAATGAAGATGGCAATCAGCTTTCCCCTTCAATCAGACGAATGATTGCCTTTGTAACATTAATGGCCAGAAGGTCTATATTACAAAACTGGAAAGAAGTAAATCCTCCTACTACATTTCAGTGGTTCTCCCAAACTATTTCTTATTTGAGTTTGGAAAAAATCAGAAGCACTATCTTTGATTCTTCAATTAAATTTGAAGAAACCTGGGGACCATTTATTCGACACTTTCATATGAATTAATTTGGCCTATTTCAGATCCTTTTCTCTACTTATCCTTGTTCAGGTATGGAGTTCCGGAGTTCTTTTCTTGACACCTTCATATATTTATAAAGTACTATTATTGCCCATGTTAGTTATAGTTTAGTATTTTTTTTTCAATATATATTTTTTCTCATATATAATCTCAATTTTTTTTTTCTTTTTTTGATGATTATTTTTGCTTTTTTTTCATATATATTTATATAGACTTGATTGATTTATGTACCTTTTGTTGATGGATGTTTTAATAGGATATTATTATCCTATTACTAATGTAATCTCAAGTTTATTGAATCTGTAATCTATTCATTATTATGTGTTGTTTTTTTTTATATATGAAATTTAATAAAAAGATTGAAAAAGAAAGAAAGAATCTTTCTGTAACTCAGACCCAAGCACTGGCTTCAGTTTTCCTTCTATTCATGTCTTCTATTATGTGAGGAAGTGTTTTCACAAACAATGCATAGCGGTTTTCCTGACGGACCCACTATAAATAAGAACTCATTTTCCCACTGTTCATTGAATTCACGCTTACTATCACTTTCTGCTTTTCTTTTGCACTGTGATGGGTAACTGAATGTAAAAACATGGCTTAATTTTCAAAAAAGCACAAAACTGCAAATGTTCACAAAGGACGAACAAAGCACAACTCCGTAGTGCACGAGTGTCGATTGTAAACTGACTGGCAAAAATCTGCGACGTACCGTTGGTGCAGACGCCCGGCACCTCAGGATCAAACAAGTATCAAAAGTGTATTGAACAGTTATGGAATGACTGCAAAACAAAAGTCCTTCTTTCTTAGTTTAATTGAATACAGATTAATGTGAAAGAAGACATTTGCCAAAAGATGTGCACGAAATAATAAAATCGCTAAAAATAATTGCTAAATTTTAGATTTATTCTCAGTAAAACCCATTTCTAGCTCTGAGCTACTTGAATTCCTGTTATAGATTTTTTTTCTACAGATCGGTTTTTGGTTAATACTTTTTGCGTGAGTAGGCTGACTTTTTTATTGTTATCACCGGGATGCAATGCGCCACTTTTGGTGCATGTGCCTTAGGCTGGCCATGCCTGACATTGAGGATCTAGCGAGGGTACAGACGAGCTTAACCAGGATGGCGTCTGCATTTATAGGCATGAGTGGTAAGGTGAAGACAGATAAGCCAGGGACATTTTCTGTGGAAAAGCGGAGGCTGAGGGGAGACTGGACAGAGGTTTATAAGACCATAAGGGACACAGAGTAGACACAGGCGTCTTTTTCCCGAAATCGAAATAAGAGGCCTTGCATTTGAAGTGAAGGGGGTTCGTTCAGAAGAGGTGCGTGGGGCAAGTTTACTTACTTTACCGAGTAGTGAGTACCCGGAATGGTGGTGCTGGAGGCAGATTCGATAGAGGTGTTTACGGGCCTTTAGACAGCTGTGACTGTGCAGAGAATGGAGGCATGGTAACATTCTCCATCATCTGTCTCCTACATTGTGTAGGTTGGTTTGTTTGTTCATATATTTAGCAATTTTATTGACATACAGAGTGGAACAGCCCTTCAAACCGCACCACCGAGCAACCCCCATTTTAACCCTAGCCTAATCACGGGACAATTTACAATGACCAATTAACCTACCGACTGTGCGAGGAGACCCGCGCACTCACGGGGAGAAGGTAAGGTGGCAGGAACTGAACCTGGGTCACTGGTATGGTAGAGCTTGAGTTATTTTTAAAAATTGTTCTCAAAAAGTGGTCTAAAAGAGCAGCAGGATAGAGATTAGGCGAAAAGTGTTAGAGAAGGGGAGAGGGCAGGAGAACAGGGCTGACAGGGAAAATAATTCAGCTATGATCAAATGGCAAAGCAGACTCAGTGGGCTGAGAGGCCTAATTCTGCTCCTTTGTCTTCTTGTCCTTTGGAATTAAAGTTCAAAGTACATTTATTATCAAAGTATATACACCATATACATCCTTGAGATTGATTCTGGTCCATAAAGGCAGCCTCCAAACAAAGAAACCCAGTAGAACCCATTAAAAAAGACTGTCAGACACCCAATGTGCAGACAGAAAAAAACAAATCATGCAAACTACACACATAAGTGACTAACATTCAAAGCTGAAGTTCACAAAAGTGAGTCCACAGCCACAAAGCCTGTCAGAGATGGACCCGGAGCCTGGAGTTGCAGGCCACAGCCTCAGTACAGTGCAGAGATGAGTCAGCCTCACTGAGCAGTGAGCTGAACACTAGCCCACCCCTCACCACCATCCATAGTGTGCACAACATCTCTATGACTTAATGAAGAGGTAATGGATAAGCACTTACATCGAATAGCACAGCAGAAGAACAAACCCTTCAGCCTGTAATGTCTGTGCTAGCCATGATGCTGATATAAACTGCACATGATCCATCTCCCATCATTCCCTGCATGCTCAGCTCTCTAATTGATGCACCATCAATAACTCACACTGAGACGTAAGGCGAGATATCGGCTTTTATTGACTGAAGAAGGAACCAGCAGTGAGTGACCATCATATTACATCCTGGAGAATGAGGCAGAGGATTAGACCTGAATCGCCTTTATACAGGGGCCTGTGGGAGGAGCCACAGGAGCAGTCAGAAGGGGGCGTGTCCAGACAGGCACATAGTTCACCACACTAACCAACAGCCTCTTAAACCTCACTATCATATCTGCTTCCTCCACTTACCCTAGCAGCCCGTTCTAGGCACCCATGACTCTGTGTAAAATAACTTGCCCTTCTCATTTCCTTTCACCTTTCCCCTCTCACCTTAAATGGCTGCCCTCTAGTATTAGTTATTTCTACCTTTTCTACAGATTCTGACTGTCTTTCCCATTTATGCTTTTGCCTCTCTAGAACAAACACCCCAAGTGTATTTATTTGATTTATTTAGAGATAAAGCAAGGTAACCCGATGAGTGGGCACCACCCATTACAACCTTGTGACCAACTAATCTACTAACCTGTACATTTTTGGAATGTGGGAGGAAACCACAGCACCCAGTGGAAACCCTCATGGTCCCAAGGAGAGCATACAACCTCCTTATAGACAGAGTAGGAATTGAACCCCACGTGCACACACTGGTGCTGTAAAGCACTGCGCTAATCGTTACACTACTGTGCCACCAATGCCAATTGGCAAACATTGTCAATCAATTCTCGACAGTGTCAGCCAATCAGGACTCCCAAAATGAACCAAATCTTCCCAGTTTTATTGGACTCCTAGCATAGGGCAGTCCCAGGTCCCAGAGATTTATAAGTTCTCTGGGGATTGTAGGTGGGTATTATTTGACTGGGCTGTAAAAATTTAAACATGGTACCTCATACAGAATGCCCAGGGACGTTACCTTACTCGAACAATGTACAGCAAGTCTTTCCACATTCAGGAAGTGTCTGGGTGAAGCAAGGTTCCATTCCTGAGAAACTTCTGCAAACTAATTCTTCCAGAGTTTGTAAACGAGCAGTTTTAAATATGGTCAATAACTATGGACATTTATTTATTATCTTCTCTTATGTGGTTGCCATGGCAATGAATAGAAGCACAGCAGCATAATGCTTCTCAGTGCTTGCGATCCGAGTTCAATTTCTGCTGCTGTCTGTAAGGAATTCATATGATCTCCCCGTGACCGTGTGCATTTCCAGACACGTATGGGTTAAGGTGAGTAAGTTGTGGGTATGCTATGTTGGCGCCGGACACCCGGTGACACTTGTGGGCTGCCCCCAGCACGTTCCTGGTCATTGATGCAAACAATACATTTCACTGTACGTTTCAATGTGCATGTGACAAATGCTTATCTTTAAATTAGATTGTCCTACGTCCAATGGTTGGCTTTGACAGATTGAAGTATTAACCAATATTACATTGTTTGATAAAATATTTTACAAGTATCAATAGAAGAAATGTGCCTTATCAGTTTCCAAAGCAAATCTGTAAAGTGGCCTCCCACGGTGTTCTTAAAGACAGAGTTTCTGTTTGATGACTGCAGGGAGGTTACAGGTAAACAGCTTCTTTGAAGACAGCTGATCCTTTCAATCGACTCAACACTGTTGCTAACCATTACTCCTGTAGATGTTTCCATGCCTGTTACTAACATTGCTGTCTTGAAAGATACTTAAAATATTACAAAAAGTTTATGTTAAATCAGATTTCCGAAAGTCTGACCTAATCTCCACAAATACCCATCAACTACCCCCACCCGCACCATCTGCTGCAGTTTACATTGGCTAATTGATCAACCAACCCACGCATTTTTGGAACAGTGGAGGAAACCAGATCATCTGGGGAAACCACAGGATCAAAGGGAAAGCTTGCAAACTCCACACTGAAGGTCAGGACTGAATTGAGTAACAATGTTTTACCGGGTTTAGAGGCTGCACCTGTACAGTCATATGGAAAAGCAGATTCACTGTTAATCCACTTCATTTCGTAGTCCCTCATTTCCAGTACTGCAGCATTTCTCAAGGGCTCTCTCTTGACTGTCAATGACTCTATCTGGAGGAATCTCAGCATCTCCCACTTGGATTGGCCCTTCAACCCAAAATATTGTGCTGGCTTTTTTACCTACTCCAAGATCAATGTATCCCTTCCCTCCCTCATAGCTCTCCATTTTTTTTTCACCCATGTGCCTATCTATGAGTCTCTAACGTATCTGCCTCGACCATGCTTTGACACTCTGTGTGTAAGAAGAACCCTGGCATCCCTATTATCCTTTCCTCCTGTTGTCTTAAAATTATGCCCTTCATATCAGCCATTTCCACCCTGGGGAAAAGGCACTGGCTGTCCACTCGATCTAAGCATCTTGTACTCCTCTATCAAGTCACCTTTTATCTTCCTTTGCTCCAGACAAAAGCCCCAGCTCGTTCAAACAGATCTCATAAAAATGCTCTCTGATCCAGGCAGGAAGGGTCAACATTTCTGAAGCCCTGGGCCCAACATATTGACACAGTTACGAAGATACACCAAACACTTATATTTCATTAGGAGAGAGAAGAGATTTGGTACGTCACAAAAAACTCTAGCAGATTTCTGCAGATGTACCATGGACAGCATTTTAACCGGCCGCATCGCTGTCTAGTATGGAGGGGCCACTGCACAGGATCGGAAAAGGCTGCAGAGGGTTGTGAACTTAGCCAGCTCCCAACATGGACACTAGCCTCCCCGGATCGAGCACATCTTCAAACGGTGATACCTCAAAAAGGCGGCATCCATCAATAAGGACATGCCCTCTTCTCACTGCTACCATGAAGGAGGTGAAACAGGAGCCCGAACACACAAACTCAACATTTTAGGAACAGTTTCTTCTCCTCGGCCATCAGGTTTCTGAACGGTCCAAGAAGCCCTGAACACTACTTCACTATTTTCTCTCTTTCAGCACTACATTTCTTATTGTGACTAATATGAGTTTTTGTGTATTGCGCTGTACTGCTACTGCAAAGCAACAAATTTCACAGCATACGTCAGTGATAATAAACCAGATTTGAGCATTTTGGTAGACCTCACTAAAGCTTCAGCTTCCTTCCTATAACGAGGCAATCTTAGCTGACCTTGTTTGTCCACAGCGCTGCATGCTGCTGATAATGCGTTTTGCACCTTGATCCAGGAGGAAACCTGTTCATTTAGCTATATTCATGCATGTCTTAATGATAATTAAACTTGAACTTGAGCTTACTCAAGTTATAAACAAGGGGGTACAGAGTTAGAGGGAGAGAGGAAGGTTTAAAAGGGACATGAGCGAGAATATCCACACAAAGGATGGTGAGTGTGTATTTGGAATTATCTGCCAGAGGAAGTGGTTGAAGCAGGCACATTTAAGCAGCGTTTGGATCGGTACATACCTTCAGTTTTCTGTTACATCTTTCTTGTTGCTGATTGGCATGTTGTGGGTTGGGGTTTGATATCCTTGTTGCAATATGTTAGTTTTTTGTGCAATAGGGGTGTTTTCTCTGTGGGTGAGGGAGGAGTTGGGGATTTGGGCTTGACGCTCTTGTGGGTGTTTTCCCTGTGGTGAGGGAGGAGTTGGGGATTTGGGCTTGACGCTCTTGTGGGTGTTTTCCCTGTGAGTGAGGGAGGAGTTGGGGATTTGGGCTGGACGCTCTTGTGGGTGTTTTCCCTGTGGGTGAGGGAGGAGTTGGGGATTTGGGCTTGACGCTCTTGTGGGTGTTTTCCCTGTGGGGGAGGGAGGAGTTGGGGATTTGGGCTTGACGCTCTTGTGGGTGTTTTCCCTGTGGGTGAGGGAGGAGTTGGGGATTTGGGCTTGACGCTCTTGTGGGTGTTTTCCCTGTGGGGGAGGGAGGAGTTGGGGATTTGGGCTTGACGCTCTTGTGGGTGTTTTCCCTGTGGGTGAGGGAGGAGTTGGGGATTTGGGCTTGACGCTCTTGTGGGTGTTTTCCCTGTGGGTGAGGGAGGAGTTGGGGATTTGGGCTTGACGCTCCTGTGGGTGTTTTCCCTGTGGGTGAGGGAGGAGTTGGGGATTTGGGCTTGACGCTCTTGTGGGTGTTTTCCCTGTGGTGAGGGAGGAGTTGGGGATTTGGGCTTGACGCTCTTGTGGGTGTTTTCTCTGTGGGTGAGGGAGGAGTTGGGGATTTGGGCTTGACGCTCTTGTGGGTGTTTTCCCTGTGGGTGAGGGAGGAGTTGGGGATTTGGGCTTGACGCTCTTGTGGGTGTTTTCCCTGTGGGTGAGGGAGGAGTTGGGGATTTGGGCTTGACGCTCTTGTGGGTGTTTTCCCTGTGGGTGAGGGAGGAGTTGGGGATTTGGGCTTGACGCTCTTGTGGGTGTTTTCCCTGTGGGGGAGGGAGGAGTTGGGGATTTGGGCTTGACGCTCTTGTGGGTGTTTTCCCTGTGGGTGAGGGAGGAGTTGGGGATTTGGGCTTGACGCTCTTGTGGGTGTTTTCCCTGTGGGTGAGGGAGGAGTTGGGGATTTGGGCTTGACGCTCTTGTGGGTGTTTTCCCTGTGGGGGAGGGAGGAGTTGGGGATTTGGGCTTGACGCTCTTGTGGGTGTTTTCCCTGTGGGTGAGGGAGGAGTTGGGGATTTGGGCTTGACGCTCCTGTGGGTGTTTTCCCTGTGGGTGAGGGAGGAGTTGGGGATTTGGGCTTGACGCTCTTGTGGGTGTTTTCCCTGTGGGTGAGGGAGGAGTTGGGGATTTGGGCTTGACGCTCTTGTGGGTGTTTTCTCTGTGGGTGAGGGAGGAGTTGGGGATTTGGGCTTGACGCTCTTGTGGGTGTTTTCCCTGTGGGTGAGGGAGGAGTTGGGGATTTGGGCTTGACGCTCTTGTGGGTGTTTTCCCTGTGGGTGAGGGAGGAGTTGGGGATTTGGGCTTGACGCTCTTGTGGGTGTTTTCCCTGTGGGTGAGGGAGGAGTTGGGGATTTGGGCTTGACGCTCTTGTGGGTGTTTTCCTGTGGGTGAGGGAGGAGTTGGGGATTTGGGCTTGACGCTCTTGTGGGTGTTTTCCCTGTGGGTGAGGGAGGAGTTGGGGATTTGGGCTTGACGCTCTTGTGGGTGTTTTCCCTGTGGGTGAGGGAGGAGTTGGGGATTTGGGCTTGACGCTCCTGTGGGTGTTTTCCCTGTGGGTGAGGGAGGAGTTGGGGATTTGGGCTTGACGCTCCTGTGGGTGTTTTCCCTGTGGGTGAGGGAGGAGTTGGGGATTTGGGCTTGACGCTCTTGTGGGTGTTTTCTCTGTGGGTGAGGGAGGAGTTGGGGATTTGGGCTTGACGCTCTTGTGGGTGTTTTCCCTGTGGGGGAGGGAGGAGTTGGGGATTTGGTGTTTGATGTCATTGTTGCTGTTTTTTTCTCGTGTGGGCAACCGGTTAGTTTTTTTTCACAACGGTTTGGGGTTTGACGTTCAAGCTGCAATTTTCTGTCTGGGCGATCTGTTAGCTTTTATACAACGGAGAGGTTTGGGGGTTTGGGGTTTGACGTTCAAGCTGCAATTTTCTGTTGGGTAATCTTTTAGCTTTTATACAAGGGAGGAGGCTGAGGGTTTGGGGTTTGCAACTTTCTGTTTCTCTTTTGTGTGGGGGGGGGGCTGATGTCTTTTCTTTCAACGACTTCCATGGCTATCTGGAGAAGACACATCTCAGAATAAAAGGATGTCACTTTAGAACAGGCATGAGGAGGAATTTCTTCGGCCAAAAGGGTAGTGAATCCGTAGAACTCGTTGGCACAGACAAGTGTGCAATTCAAGGCACTGGGTAAATTTAAAATGGAGGTCGAGAGGTTCTTGAGTCAGGATGTCAAAGGTTTCCAGGAGAGGCAGGAAAATGGGATTGAGAGGGATAATAGATCAGCCATGATGGAATGGGACAGCAGACTCAACGAGCCAAGTGGCCTAACTCTGTTCCTATTTCTTATGGAATGCAGCAAGTTCAGCCGGGTCCACAACATTGATCCCTCAGTATTCCAGCCATAGGACAGCCTTGAGCAAATCCTCTGGTCCACTGTTCCCGCTAAGCTGTGTGGGTGCACAGCCGCGCTGTAACTGAAATGCTCCCGCGCACACAGCCTTCGTTGCCACGCAGCTGGAGTTGTATAAAGTGCCACGCTTTTTTCAGGCCGTGTAAAAATCTCCAGCTCAGAGCAATGGTTGGTCCTTGCAGCTGTAAAACAAATGAGAGGGAATGTTGCTTCCGTCGATAACCCATGGACCATTAGGGCTCCTTGTGCGGCTACAGCCCGTTCATTGCTGCATTCACATCTTGCATTTGCCATCTTTGATGCTGGATGGTAGGAGATGAGTAGCTATGCTCAATTCCATTCGAGAGGAGAAACGTGACACATTGTGCGAATCTAAATTGGGTTGCTATTGTCACATGTACAGAGGTACATTGGGAATTTTTGTCTGCATGCCATTCATATACAGTACTGTACAAAGACCTGAGGTATATATCAGACATTCAACCAGCAAGACATTCTGTAATGATCAATAAACCAACCGTTTGGAATCAAATGACCTTGTCTGGTGTCTCACTGCTGGGGGGCACCTGCACCAACCCCTACCTCTGGCAATCCTTCTCTGTCCCACACCCCTCCTTCACCATTCGCAGCAGATTTACAAACTTGGTCTCCACTCCACGTTGACAGTTACAGTACTGTGCTGGATTCTTAGGCTCCCTAGTTATATACATGTTCCTAAGACTTTTGCACAGTTCTGTAGATAATTCATCCCAAATGGCCTCCATTTCATCACTGTGATACAATGACAAAGTTTCAAAGACATCACATCAGTACATTGAGATTGTGCCAGATGACTGGGTAGCATTGCATTTACAGAGCCAGCAATCAGTGATCGGTGTTCAGTTCCTGCCACTGCCCATAAGGAGTTTGTCCATTCTCCCTGTGACCACGTGCGGTTCCTCTGGGTCCTCCGGCATTCCAAAGAAATGCGGATTAGGGTTAGTACATTAGAGCCATGCCACATTGGCACCAGAAGTGTGGCAACAACATGTCTCTGGACCCTTCGGTACCCTGATGAAGGGTCTCGGCCCAAAACGTTGACAGTGCTTCTCCCTATAGATGCTGCCTGACCTGCTGTGTTCTACCAGCATTTTGTATGTGTTATCTGTAATTTCCAGCATCTGCAGATTTCCTCGTGTTGGCCCTTCAATATTCCATAGGTTTCAATGATTTCCCCCCCCCCCCCATTCCTCTAAACTCCAGAAGTACAGACCCGGAGCTATCAAACATACATTAACCCTTTCATTCCTGGGATCACTCTCATGCACCACCTCTCTCCAATGCCAGCTCGTCCTTTCTTAGATAAGAGGCCCAAAACTACTCACAATAGAGGCTGCATCCCTCTACACCTCTCCTAACCAACCACCTGTCAAACAGTCTTTTAAACATTGTAATTGTACCACCATGGATGAAAGGAAAATGGAGGCTACGTGGGAGGGGAGGGTTAGATTGATCTCGGAGTAGGTTGAAAGGTCATTGCGTCTGTGCTGTGCTGTTCCATGTCAGACTGTGCTGGTTGTTGATGCATTTCGCTGTATGTCTCAATGTTTTGATGTATGTGTGACAAATAAATCTGTATCTGAATGACCTCTTACTTTCCTACAATAAATTCCACATAGACACAACCTCTCCGTATCCAGTTACAGGGTCCAAATAGCCACAGCACAACACGGCCTCCCACTGACGTATGTGTCATCAGCAAAACAGGTGTCTGTATGTTCTGCCTCCTCCTCCTGGTCATTAATTGAAATTGTACAGTTTTGAGAGGCAAGTGCCGATCCCTCCTTCCAGTCAGAAAAAGACCCATTTATTATGGGTTGAGACGAGGATGGAGAGGGAATGGGAAGGAGTGCCAGTGTATTCGAGGGAGGCGTGGGTCAAGGACAGGCAGGGGCTCAGGTTGGAGTGGGTGACCCAGACCCACCGGTTCACCTGCACCGTGCCCAACCTGCTCAGAATCAGATTTATTACCACTGGTTTATTCGACAAGAAATTTGCTGTTTTGTGGCAGCAGTACAGTGTGTGAATAATCATAAATTACTGCTGGATAAAAATACATACACATGGAATAACAAGATAGTGTTCATGGGTACCTGGACCATTCAGAAATGATAGAGGGAGAGAAGTTGTTTCTGAATCATTGAATGTAGGTTTTAAGGCGATTGGAGGAAAGTATAGGGGGGGGATCAGAGGTAAAGTTATTTACAGAGTGGTGGGTGCATGCAATGTATATCATGGACCAATACCATTAAGCAAGAGGACTGTGGACCCCAAGCCGGAAACCCTGCCCTACACTGAGCTGATGGTAGAGGCAGGTATAGATAAATAAATAAATTGGAGCATTTACGAAACCCTTAGATAAACACATGGGTGATAGCTAAATGGAGGGTTATGTGAGAGGTAAGGGTTAGATTGATCTTGGAGTCAGGTAAAGGGTCAGCACAACATTGTGGGCTGAAGGGCCTGTACTGTGCTGTATTGTTTGATGTTCTAACACAAGCCCTTTATGTTACTGTAAGCGTATCCTTTGATGATGATTAGAAACCACAAACATACTTTAATTAGCAAGTTACCTTCTATCGTCTCCGGTTGTTATATCTACAAAACACTCTTGCAGGCTTGTCAAACAGGATTTATTTCCCTTCTAAACATCATGTCAGCTTGTTTGATTCCATTATGTTTCTCCAAATAACTACTTTTCCTTGATTATAGTGCCATATGGCATGGGAGCAGAATTCAGCCACTACATCATGGCTGAGTTATTATCCTCTTAACCCCATTCTCCCATCTATAATGTCCTGATTAATCAAGAATCTATCAACCTCTGCTTTAAATCTACCCAATGACATGGCCTCCACAACCATCTGTGGCAATGAATTCCACAGTTTCGCCCTCTCTGGCTAAGGAAACTCTTCCTCATCTCTGCTCTAAAGGGACCTCCTTCTATTTTGAGGCTGTGCCTTCTGACCCCAGACTGTCCAACAATTGAAACATCCTCTCCATGGCTGTCCCTGTCTAGGCCTTTCAATTAACCTAGTGCCCAGCATCTTGCCAATGACAGAGGTCTATGAATTCACACATTGTGCCTCCTTCCCGTCTTCCCAAGGACGTCACATTTGGACACTCCGCGTCTCATACCTACACTGTTCTACCGGCTTTCATGGGCCCTGCTGCCACCAAGAAGAGTTCCTCTTGCCAAGAGTCCCTTTATCAGTTCCTGTCAGAGTCACCTATTGTTCAGGTACGAAGAAAGCATGGCAGTGCCTCTACTTCCTTAGGAGTTTGCAGAGATTTAAAACTTTGACTAACTTCTACAGATGTGCAGTGGAGACTATATTGACTGACTGCATCACAGACTGGTATGGAAACACCAATGCCCTTGAATGGAAAATCCTACAAAAATGGTGGATACGGCCCCGTCCATCATGGGTCAAGCCACTGAGCAGTTCTACATGAAATGCCGTTGCAGGAAAGCAGCATCCATCATCGGGGACTCCTGCCACCCAGGACATGCTCTCCTCTCACTGCTGCCATCAGGAAGAAAGCTCAGGGGGACAGGACTCACACCACCGGCTTCAGGAACAGTTGTTATCTCTCAACCATCAGCTTCTTGCACCGGCATCGATAATTTCACTCAACGTCACTTGGCCACTCATTGAAATGCTCTCACAACCTGTGGACTCACTTTCAAGGCCCCTGCATCTCATGTTCTCGATATTTATTAAATACTTATTATGATTATTTTTACATTTGCACCATTTGTGGTCATTTGCACACTGGTTGGAAGCTCAGGTTGAGTGGTCTTGCATTGATTCTCTTATGGTTATTATTCTATAGATTTATTCAGTATGCCCAAATGAAATGAATCTCAGCATTGTATATGGTGACTTTACGTTGAACTTTGAACTTCTGCACTGAGCATCACTTTAGCTGTCTTTATGTATGTAAGCTAATCTTATGTACTGTATGTACGGCCACTCAATGGTTACTGGCATGGATGCTAAGCAGCCCCTTCCCTGATGGGAATGAGAGTGGGATGAGACAGGGACAATTACAATCTTCTCCATGCTGTTTGAAACCAGTCCACCTGTTATCCTTTAGATGCTTGCAATGCCTGCCATTGTAGAGTAAGCTTCAGTTATCTGCCATCTGCTTGCTTTTACTTTTCTCAATTCCACACTTTCCCTCTCCTGAGGGCCCACTATCAGACTCGGATTCATTTCTCACGGGTCAAGGGTCAACCGTATTTGCCATATAACTGACACGGATTAGGAATTTGCAGTGGCGTGTTGGTCAGAGCACAACAAAAAAAAAACAGCAACGTTCAACAATTAGTTTCATGGGAAATTCTGCAGATGCCTGAAATCCAGAATGGTGGAGGAACTCAGGCAGCTCCTACGGAAAAGAATTAACAACCTGGAAAGGAAGGGGGAGGACAACAGAATAAAAAGGTGGGGGGAGTGGAAGGAGGACAGCTGGAAGGTGATGGGTGAAGCCAGTTGGGTAGGGGAGGTAAAGGGCTAGAGGGGAAGGAATGTGATGGGAGAGGAAAGTGGACCATTGAGAAAGGGAAGGAAGCGAGGCCGGGGAGGTGATAGGTTGGTGAGAAAAGTAAGAGGCCAGTGTGGGGAATAGAAGAAGGGAGGAGGAGGGATATTTTTTACTGGAAGGAGAAATCGATATCGGGCTGGAGTCTATCCAGATGAATTTAAGATGTTGCCTCATCATGGCACATTCCACTGTTATAAGAATAAAGAATTATGTAAAAAAGTAATCTTAGAGGTTTAAGAATTGATTTGGAATAAAATGGTGCATAAATACAATAGTACCAGCATGTATTTACAATGTAAATGGCATTATAAAGAGTGGTTTAAAGTTTTTATACTGCATATACATCAAAATATACAACAAAATGCACTCAACACACAAAATTCTGGAGGAACTCAGCAGGCCAGGCAGCATCTGTGGAAAAGAGTACAGTCGTCGTTTCGGGCCAAGATCCTTCGGCAGGAAATACCCTCAAGTGTCACCACACATTCTGATGCCAAACAAACATACCCTCAATGTTCAACAGAACAACACAAGCAACAACAACGAAACAAGACCCTTTTGTTGTATGTATAATGTTTGTAATGTTTCAGTTGTATTTGAGTAAATTTGTGCATGCATTGCTGCATTGCTTGATTAAACATTATTGTCCCTTTAAATAATTCATTACGGGTTATTTGTACGTCAATTTTATTCGTCATCACGCTACCATGCAATACATTGTGCACCTCGCTTAGAGTTAGCTTGAAGTTACGTCCGTATTTCAGACTACCCTGTCTTCCTTTGAATACATTTAATGTTTTGAAGTTATTCCGCATAACATTGGCATCAAGGTGTTTTTAAAATGAACCCAAGATGGCTACCAACCTATGAAAGCAGAACAAGATGTTCAAACTGAAAACAGAACTGTGGGAGAATGGCAAAACAGCCCAGCGTATGGACAGTCTGTCTTCAGAAGTCAAGACACAATCGAGTTTTTTTTTAAAGTTAGAAAACAAAAGAATTCACGGGTTCATAAAGAGTGAGTACTGAGTGATAATACAGTAATCATTTTGTTTTAAATCAGTGATGGCTGGCTACATCGGAAAGATTGATAAGTTTGATTACACAACAGGTAACTGGCTCATGTATACTGAGCTACTGAAACAGTAGTTTGAAGCAAATTAAGTAACCAATGAGGACCGATGATCTATTTGGCTGAGTGTGTTAGGTTTAAAGGAGGCTGAGTGGAGTGATGATGGTGCTAAACGGTGACTCCCTCGCATACATCTTCAGAAACAGCTCTATTTCCATCTTCGATATTTTTATTTTTCCCTTTCAGGGTTCTTTTGAAGACCCTGACCTGGAGTTACATGTCGACTACGGTTCTTTGAGGGAATGGGACCCACTCTGGGGGTTTTATAACGGCCGTTGTTCAGCACACCAAGGCCTAGGTTTTCGTGGCTCTGGAGGCGGGCAGATCAAGGGTCGGTGTCACGGCAGGGGACCCGTGTGTCATTGGGGGAATCGGAATATCTATGGGTGTGTGCCCAGAGACTCAAGATCTTTGGCCACAGAGCTTGAAAAAAGTGACATAATAGACTTGTAACATCATAAATCAGTGAGTTGCTTGTTATGTCTCCCCTCTCGCTGTGAAACGGAGACAGCACTTTCTCCCTTATTAGGGAGAGAGAGCCTGTGGTATGTCGAACGCTGGGTGAAAGGCGAAGTCTTTGGGGTAACTGCAAGTCTGTGTCTTTGCTCACGCTTGAGTGCTGGTAGCGGGTGTCCTTTATTTTTGCCAGGGGGGGGATTGTTGCTCGCTGCCACTTACGCTCAGGAGGGAGGGAAGCTGGAGGGACTTTGAGGTTCTAACATTTAACTGTCACTCATTCTTTGGGGCACTCGTCTGTTTCCGTGGATGGTTGTGAAGAAAAAGCATTTCAGGATATATATTTTACACATTTCTCTGACATTAAATGTAGCTTTGAAACCTTTGAAGGAATACAGTTTGCTTTGAAGTTTGACTGCTCCAACCAAATCATCAACTCACCAAATTGGGACTCTACTCATTGGAGTTCCGAAGAATGAGAGGCGATCTTATTGAAACATATAAGATTGTGAAGGGGCTTGATCGGGTGGATGCGGGGAGAATGTTCCCAATGATGGGTGAAACTAGGACTAGGGGACATAATCTTAAAATAAGGGGATGCCGTTCCAGGACTGAGATTAGGAGAAATTTCTTCACTCAGAGGGTAGTGGGGCTGTGGAATTTACTGCCCCAGACAGCTGTGGAAGCTACTACACTCAATAAATTCAAAACGGAGATAGACATTTTCCTGGATAAAAAATGGCATTAGGGGATACGGTGAGCGAGCAGGTAAGTGGACATGAGACTAGGTTTAGATCAGCCATGTGATCTCCTGGGCCAGTTTTCGATAGCCTGGATGGGTCGGAGAGGAATTTTCCAGATCTTTTCTCCTCAATTGGCAAATCGTTTTTTTTTTCCCCCCGGGTGATCACATGGGTTTGGGCGGGATGAATAATAAAATAAAATGGGCGGCATGGTGCCCTGTTGGTTGGCACTGTTGCCTTGTGGGATTCAGTGATAACTAGAGTTAAGATTGGATCAGCCATGATCTTGTTGAATGGCGGAGCAGGCTTGAGGGGCCGATTGGCCTACTCCTGCTCCTATCTCTTATGTTCTTATCAGAAATGAGCTTTGCTACTATTGTAAGAGTGATGCAGGAACACTTAGAGAGCCATTGTTGATAGCAGAGCAATTTAGGCTTCATAGCCAGAATCAAAAGGAAGGGGAGTCCACTACGTAGCTGAAATGAAGAGATTGTCTGACCCACTGTCAGTTCACTGATGGGCTTAATGATACACCGAGAGATTGTTCAGTTTGCGGAATTTTAGATGAAAGCATTCAAAACTGGCTCCAACAAGCAGTGGAAATAGCTATTTCAATGGAAATTGCAGACAGAGACACAATTGAGATAAAGGTGGGAATGAAAGTGAGCCTGAACAAAATTGCAATGTCTAAACAGAAACTGACCTCGCCAAATACTGTCACCATTGTGGCAGGGGCTCACATATATCAACAGATTCAGATTTAAAGGCAAAACTTACAGAAAATGCAACGAAGAAGGACACATACAAGAGAGCATGTCCGGCCAACAAAAAGAATGGTCTACTCAAGGAAGAGAAAAAGGTAAACAGCCAAGCTGCAGTTTTACAAAGAGCACTAAGCTGCATGCTGTTGATGAGTGACACAGGACTGTGTAGCCTTGAGATTTACAGTATGAAAACTAACAATAGACAAGCAATATCGCTCGTGCCAGAAGTGAACAAATTAGTTAAAATGGAATTGGACACTGGCTCAGCTGTTTCACTCATTCCACAAAATGAGTTTGAATGGCATTTCAATTATACTAAACTGAAGCCTGCAGATATCCAACTAATAACTTATACTGGAGAAAAGATAACTGCTGTGGAAAATACATTCATAACAGTGAAATACAACACCCAACAAGTCACATTGCGCTTGTATGTGGTAAAAATAGGAGGACCAGCAATGTGGGGTGTAATTGGCTAAGACAACTACAACTTGCTTGGAGATTCATACCCATTCCCTGCAATGAAGACAACTGGAAGTGGATTAAGAAAGGTACTGGATCTCCATACCAAACACCATGAACTGGTGCTCAACAGAGGACAAACAGGTGTTGGTGCCAACCTCTGTGCCTCTGCTTAGAAAGCACATCGGACCGAAGAAAGGACCGTGCTGCTCAGAGGAATTATGAAAGTGATGAAAGCAGTAGTCTGACTACTACAGTTTTTGTAGGCATCCTATCTGAGAAAGCCTCTGATATGTTAATCAGGTAGTAGTTACTTGTGAAATATAACCTGATTCTAAACTGGAAAAGAGTCCAACAAGCTTCAGGAAAGTTGCAAGCATTCTACTTCAGTGAGTAAAAAGAGCCCGAATCTACTCTGTGTGCATTAAGGTGCACACTTCTAAAATGTGGCTTGTTTTTAAGCTGGAAGAGAGTTTGAGGAGCTTCAGGAAAGTTGCAAGCACTTGGCTCTTGTGAGTATAAAGAGCCCGAATCTACTCTGTGTGCATTAAGGTTACTGCATGAACTTCAAGTGAGGGACAAAAAGCTGCTGGTAAAAGTAGATACAAAGACCAAAGCCCAGCTGGATGAATGGAAGGTGAGAAAGAAAGGAGTCAATGGAGATAGGAAAACAGAGGATTCATCTGATGATGTTGTGGATGAGGAAAGATCAGATTGTAAAAGGAGCACAGAGGGATTAATAAGGGAATACTCCAGTAAGCTAAATACACTTTCCCAAGATCAAGATGCACAAACTGGGACATGGAGAGAAAGAAAAAGGGATCAAAGTAGATCCAGAGAGTGAAAAGGAGAAGGAGGATGTGCAGGGCTGTCATAACCACTTCCTGCAGTCTCAGAGTCAACTCCATGGAGGAGGCCCTAGACCCTGAGATTGTTTCACAGCCACAAGTATCATCTGCCAAGTAGAGTGACCCCCTTGTCAGGAAAGATGTTATCTCGCAAGAGTAAAAAATTCTCCACAGTGATTAAATCTACAGGCCTGAATGGGTCAATGTAAAATTTCCTGTGCTGTAGATGTCTGTATATAGCAGTTGTATTATATAGGATACTGTGTATATAGTTGTGATGCATTCTCTATTGAGTTGGAGTCTATAGCTAAGCAGGGGTTAAATGTGTATTTAATGTTACTCGAGTAATCTTGTATATAGTTTGATTCAATTTAATATGGCGCTATTGAAGGCGTGCGACAGCTTACTAGTAGTTCAAAAGGTAAGAAGTTTGACTTAAAACATTACTTAAAACACCTTTTCTGATTCCATCTGTGCTGAAATATTGCCACAGACTGGGAAGAAGCAGGCAGAGACGAGGCTGTTTCAGGAGGTAAACCGTGCTGGGGTATTGCGAGGTGCAACGCATTTGAGCCAGGGTCACAGACGGAGTTGTCAGAGATGGAATGAGTGACCTGGAGAGGAATCAACGCAGGCGCGAGGTTGCATTACCCGAAGCACTAAGCCGATTGGTGAGATTGAGAATGCTTTTAGGCTGGACAGCCCAAACGTAACGTGGCGCCGGGGTTTGCGCCCTAGAACGAGTCACTGTGTGGGATGTGGACAATTTAAATGCCGGTCCAGTGAGACGGGAAGACCGAGTGTCAGACAGGAGAAGAGGGTCGGGTTGCTTCTGCTCCCTCTCCTGAGACCATTCGTTCCTCTCTCGGAGGCTGTGAACAGATCCAGCTGCTGTCCTCTTTGTTCCATTGGTGTGATGAACTGTAATCAAGGCTTGGGCCGACTCTGGCTGCTCCTGGAGCGGATCTGGGGCTCATTCTGGCTCGGAATGCTGTTGGCTTGCTTCTGTTGTTTGCATAATTTGTGTTGTTCTTTTCTCTTTCTCTGCACAGTGGTTTCCTTCCTTTTTGAAATTGGGTTATTTGGGTTTCTCGCTTTGTAGCTGCCAGCAAGCAGACAAAACTCAAGGTGTATAATTTATACATTCTTTGATAATAAATGTGCTTTGAATCTTTGAATAATAAGTGTCCTTAAAGAATTCATTACAGGCTATATGTACAAAAACATCAACTGCGCGTGTCATTGCACTACCATGTAACACGTGCACACCTCGCCTAAAGTAAATTAGAAGTTACACCCGTATTTTGGACTCGTCTTGTCTTCCTTTGAATAAATTTAATGTTTCAAAGTTACAAAACATAACACCCACCTTTACACAGTCAGGCCACCTCTGGGCCTCCATTCCTTGATCTCAGACCCACAGATATCATCAGGTCTCCAACTTTGGACTTTGCCCCAGGGCTCAACATCCAGACTCGCTTGGACTTCCGAACCCAGCGACACAGGCCCTCTTAAAATCGTAACTAAATCTTAGCTACCCACTATTTCTAGAGAAGCTCATGCTATTTAGAGTCTCCAGCCATACGACATAGATACTAGCCCTATTTGTCTGTATCTCTCTAAACCACACCACCTGAACCAGCATAGATAACTTCATTCGCCAATACTCTGAATAGATACTATAGCATACAGATGCTCTTTACCACTCCTGTGTTCAGGATTATTTGTATTTGCAGAGTTTAGAATCAGAATCAGACCAGGTTTATTATCACTGATATATGTCAAGAAGTTTGTTATTTTGTGGCAGCAGTACAATGCTCGTCTTCTTTTGCATTTTGATGTTTTTAACTCTTAGTTCATTTATATTTTCATAAAATTCTACTTTTCCCTATAAATGCCTGCAAGGGAGTATATGGTAAAACAAACCTAATTTGATCATAAATTTACTTAGAACTTTGAACCTTTTCCATCCATGTACAGTACTGTGTAAAAGTATTGCAAGCCAGTTTACTCTCAATGTTAATTTTCTCTCTCCTTCCACCCTCTAGGATTCCAAACCTGGTTCTTGTAAAAATCCCACACTTTATCCCAGTACAATATAAACCCACACAATATAAATTGTGTGACACCTATACAGTGTGTGACACTTCCCCACACTGTATAGACCAAGCCTTTCTCAGTACACAGTGAGTGATCTTTGCCACATGCAACATGCACTAACTATGATATAGGAGAATTAGGCCATTCAGCCCATCGAGTATGGTCCATGGTTCCATCATAGCTGATTTATTTTCCCTTTCAATGCCAATATCCTGTCATCTTCCATGATATTTTACACCCTTACTAATCCAGAACGTTTCAACTTCTGCTTAAGTATCAGAATCAGGTTTAATATCACTGGTATATGTCATGAAATGTGTTGTTTCACAACAGCAGTCTATGCAATACATAATAATAAAAAACAGTAAGAATTATATATGTATTTAAAAAGTAAAATTAAATAAGTTGTGCAAAAAGAGAAAAGTAGTGAGGCAGTGTTCAAGGGTTCAGTGTCCATTCAGAAATCAGACGGCAGAGGGGAAGAAGCTGTTCCTGAATCGTTGAGTGTGTGTCTTTGGGCTTCTGTACCTCCTTCCTGATGAGAAGAGGGCATGTCCTGGGTGATGGGGATCCTTAATGATGAATGCTGCTTTTGAGGCACCGCTCCTTGATGATGTCCAGGATAATGCATAGGATAGCACTCATGATGGGGCTGACTAATTTTACAACTCTCTGCAGCTTACTTTGATCCTGTGCAGTACCAGACGGTGATGCAGCCAGTTAGAATCCTCTCCACAGTTTTCGGTGACATACCAAATCTCCTCAAACTCCTAATGAACATAGGTGCTCAGACAAAATCACGTCCACGGACAGAGGAGATAACCAAATGGCTGAATTCTCCAGTCCACGCCTTCCCCATTTCTGCCACTGGTTTCAGCTTCGGCTTCGATCAGACACGATGCTCGAAGAGGAACTGATCCTCTTGGAGGGGGAGGGGCAAGGGGAGGCCGTAACCGAGAAACTGAAAGGCCATGCCCCCAGCTGCTAATGGGAAGTTAAGTGGCAGCGCTGCAAGAGTCCTGAAAACAAATTGCCATTAAGGCCCTATCTCTGTTAATAGTAGCTGTTGCCATGTAGCACAGCTCAATTTGTCTTCTGTCACAGTGAGGCATGCTGCTGAATGTCTCCTCCAAGCCTGCACAAGCCACAGAGAGCTTCGGGAAACCCGTCCATTCACAGGCAAGGCTCGGGTTTCCAGTGTTCCTTCTCACTCTTCCACGGACTGAAGCAAGTCCATGCAGGGTACGGTCATAGAACACAGAACGGTAAAACACAATATTATCAAAGTACGTATATGTTGCCATATAATTCCCTGAGATTCATTTCCTCACAGGAGAGATACAACTGGACATGGAGCATAAGAGCAATCTCACCATGGACTCATGACATCATACAGAGTAGCTGAGAGAAAACTAAACTAGAAATTCACTGGAATATTTTCAAGGAAAAGTTATCCTCCTTTAACGCTGCCATACACTTTTCCAAGATTATTACAGAGAATAGTGGTCATTCAAGAATATTGCTCTCAACAATAAACCGACTGTTGAACCTTGCCCCAACCTATAATGTGCTCAGTCAAGCAGCTATCACAAAACGTGAAGAATTTGCAATACTTGTTATCAACAAAATTGCTTCCAGAGAGAGTATAGCTACAGGTACTGGTAACATCTGCAGCCAACCTTGTCAAAATGTACAATGATTTCTGATTCAGAAAGCTATAAGATCATAACAAAGAGCAAACCGTCTACTTGCTGTCTCGACACTGTCCCTACCGCACTTCTTAAGGACTCTTTAAAGAGCATTTTCAATTCTCTTTGGAAAATTATTAACACTTCTCCTGAAACTAGAGTTTTCCAGATGCCTTCAGAACTGCGGCTGTCAAACCCCTACTTCAAAACCAAACCTTGCTAACTACAGAGTTGCATCAAATCTTCCTTTCCTGCACGAGATTCTTCAGAGTCATTTTCAACCAACCCAACAACTTTCCGAGTGAGAAGAATACTCTAGAAAAGTTCAGTCAGGTTTTAAAGCAAACCACAGCAGGGAGAAAGCCCTCACCAAATTGTCAGTGACCGTGTGTGTCAACAGAGCTCAGTCCAGATCCCCCAGGCCCAAGAGCTGCGTTTGACAACATTCTCCAAGATCACGGTGAGAATTCAGCTGACATCTCTGGATTTGTTCATATATCTTAGAGAGAAAAATTTTTGTCCGTCTTAAGAAACCAGGTTTCTAAGAGATACAATGTACCTTTTGGTGTTGCTCAGGGATGCTGCCTTGGTCCCTCTTGTCTATTAAATACTTCAGTAATATTGCAGCTAAATTGTTTGGTTAAGCATTCTTTGCTGTTTAAATAATTCACTATGGGTTATATGTAAAAGTACAGGAATAGCATACATCATTACATCACCACGTTGTGTGTGCACGGGCCTCGCTAAAGTAAAAACAAAACTAAGAAATACACACGTATCATCCTGGCTCCATGTTTTTTTCTTTTGATTAATTTCTGAAATTACAAAGCATAACAGTGGTGACGGGGAAGTTTTAAGACAAAACCGAGATGACCTGTTGGTGCAGCGAGAGTTTTTAAAAAATGCAGCACATTTTTTTTCTTCGGGGCTGCACGTGCTTCTTTGGGAAGGGACAGAGACAGCCAAGATAAAAAAAAGTCATAAAATAGACAAATTCATGGGTTCATAGACAGAGAGTAATGGGTGAAAAATTTTTTTTTAAATAGAAATAACTGGCTACATCAGAAAGATAGACGTACTTGATTACACAGCAGAGAACTGGATATTGTATACAGAGCAAATTTTCACAGTACTATATTTTGAAGCCAATGAAATAGCCAATGCAAAGTGTTGCTAAGTGTACTATGTAGAAGATAGCGAAGGCAGCTTGCTAAGAAGTCTAACTGCTCCAAACAAACCAGCTGAAATGAGCTTTGCTGATATTGTGAAAGGAATTTGAAGCCATTGTTGAATGCAGAATACTTTAGGTTTCATAAGGGAATCAAAAGGAAGGAGAGTCTATTTCAACATACATAGCTGAACTGAACAGCATTATCACTTCAGTGATGGCCTTAATGATGCAATGAGAGATCATTTAGTTGGTGGAATCATATAAGAAAGCATACAAAAACAGTCCTAACTGAAGCACAACTCATATTTAAAAGAGCAGTTGAAATAGCTGGATCAATGGAAACAGCAAGCAGAGACACAATTGAGATGCAGTCAGGAATGAAAGTGAATGTGACCAAAATTGCTATGTCTAAACAAAAACTGGCCTGGCCAAACAAAGTGTGTTACCATTGTGGCAGGGGCTCACACACACCAAACAAGTGCAGAGTTAAAGGTAAAACTTGCAGAAAATGCAACAAAGAAGCACACTTACAAAGAGCATGTCGGGCAGACAAAAATAAATGGACTGCACAGGGAAGAGAAAAAGATAAAATGTCAAGTTTCCAAAAAAAAAGCACAAAAAAGCATGCTGTTGATGAAAAGTCTGATAATGATGAGAATGATACAGGACTAAGTCGTTTTGATATTTACAATATGAAAATTAACAATAGACAAGCAACATGGCTGACACCAGAGGTGAACAGCAAATTAATTAAAGTGGAATTGGACGCTGGCTCGGCTGTTTCAATCATTCCACAAAATGAGTTTGAAAGGCATTTCAAAGATACTGAACTGAAGCCTGCAGATATACAACTGAGAATTTATACTGGAGAAAAGATAATCTTGTCTATGGGAATGACATTTGTAACAGTGAAATACAACAAACCACATTGAACTTGTATGTGGGAAAAAACAGAAGCATCAGCATAGCGGGGTGTGATTGGCTGAGAAAACTACAGCTTGATTGGAGATCTGCATGCCACGTCCCCTACAATAGAGTCAACCAAAAGTGAATTAAGGAAGGTACTGGATGATGCCTCAGGAGTGTTCAAGAATGGCTTTGGAAAACTCAAATATATCAAGGGTAAAATAGTGTTAAGTCAAAATGCCACACCCAAGTTTTACAAAGCCCGTCTGGTTCCTTACACCATCCATGATAAAGAAGCCAGTGAGCCAGATCGCAAGGAGCAGAAGGAATTCTTTCCAAGGTTGAGTGGAGCACAAGGGCAATGTCAGTGGTCCCAGTAGCAAGAAGGATAGGTGTGTTAGGACCTGTGATGATTTTAAGGTCACCATCAACCCAGTACTGAAAGTAGATCAATACCCTCTGCCCAGAATAGAGGATATCTTTGCAAACCTCTCTGCAGGGAAACACTTCAGCAAAGTGGACTGAGCTGAGGCAGACCTACAGACGGAAATGGAAGAAGAGTCCAAAGTGTTTCTCATCAGAAACACTCACAGTGGGTTTTATCGTTATAATTGTCTTACTTTTAGAATGGCATTTGCACCGGTACTCTGGCAGAAAACCATGGACCATGCAATACTATCCAGGCACTCAGTGTTACTGGTAAGGATGATAAAAAACATCTCCAAAATCTTAAGATAGTGTTAAAAAGGTTAGAAGATATGGGCTCAGAGCACGATGCAACAGGTGTGAATTCTTTAAACCAAGCATCACTTAGTGTTGTAATCCATTAATACACAAGAACTACACAAGTGTGCTGAGAGAATTCAAGCAGTGACTGATGCTCCAAGCCAAAGGACATACCACAGTTATGGTGCTTTTTAGGATTTGTCAATTATTATAACAGATTCCTGCTAAACCTGGCTACTGTGCTCCACCCCATGAACTCATAACTACAGATCAGGAAGAAGTGGCAATGGACAAAGCAGTGTGAGGTGGCTTTCTAAAGGTAAAGGAAATGGTGACATCAGCCACTGTACTCACACATTCTGCTCTACATCATCCAGTGAAGCTTGCCTGGATAGGTGCAGTCATGTCACAAATGAGCAATGGAAGTGAACGCCCTACAGCCTTTGCATCAAGTCCCCTTACCACTGCAGAGAAAACCTGGGCACAGATTGACAGAGAGGAATAAAACATTTCAACCAGTACAGGTATGGGAGAGAGTTTATCTTCATTACTGATCATCAACCATTAGTGTCCATTTTCAATCCTCAGAAGGGTGTTCCACTAACTGTAGAAGCACAAATGCAGAAACGGGCTCTGTCTCTTGGTGGACACAATCACAAGATTGAATTCAAGAGGAGAACTAATTATGGAAACGTTGATGCATTGTCCCTTTTACCCTTGGAAAAGGAAATACCTGAAACGTTTACAAAAGAGGTCACTCCTCCTGATGCATTCTCTCTAATATCAATCTAAAGTCTCCCTACTACAGCAGAGAAGATCCAGAGGGAAACAAGGAAAGACCCATATTGTCTCAGGTCTACATAGCAACTGAAAATGGCTGGAACGTACAGCAGACATTCCTGTTCTCCCATTTTAACCAGCTCTGGGGTGAACTTGACCTTAACGGAGTTTGCTTTACGTGGGGATCAAGAGTTGTACCATCAAAGCTGAGAGCTAAAGTGTTGGAGGAGCTACATGCTGGTCATCTCGGCGTGGTCAAAATGACAGTGTTGGCTCGAAGCTTTGTCCGGTGGCCTGGGATCGATCAGTAGATTAAGCAGCTTGCCATGCGCTATTCGGGATGCCAACACATCCAGAAGAAAGGTGTCCAGAGGTGTCAGAACCACTTCCTGCAACTCCTACAACCACCACGGAGGAGGCCCCAGAACCTGAGATTGTTTCACAGCCACAAGCCTCACCTGCTAAGCAAGTGACCTCACTTGTCTGGAAAAATATTACCCCAAAAGAGTAAGAAATTCCCCCACAGCAATTACATGTTTAAGACTAATTGGAAAAATTTTAAATTTACTATGCTGTAGATGTCTATGTAGTTGTTGTATTAAATAGAATACAATATAGATATATATATTTGAGTTGTAGTTAAGCAGGGAGAGTGTTGAGTACTTAACATTTCAGTAATATTTGTGTAATCTTGTAAATGTATTGTTTAAACATTCTTTGCTGTTTGAATATGAGTTCTACCCCAGCAGCCTGGCCTGCTGAGTCCCCCCAGCATTTTGTGTGTGCTGCTCATTCAGAACACCACAGCCAGACTTTTAAACAAAACCAGAATGCGGAAACATATCACTCCTGTACTGTACTAGCTACTCTGCACCGGCTTCCTGTATTTTTTTAAATAGATGTCAAAACTCTCTTATTTGTTTTTGTTTTAGCCCTCAATGGCCTGGGACTGGAATACATCACAGAATCATTTTTTTATATGCTTGAGCTCTCAAGTCTTCTTCCACCAGTCTCTTAACTTTGAACAATCTCCCTCCAAAGACAGTTGTCAGGTCAGCTCTCTTGAACTACGCTCCTAAACAGTGAAATTCAATACCTAAAGCTATAAGGGATGCAGACTCAGTTGACTCTTTTAAACGCCAGGTCAAAACCCATTTACTTAATCTTGCTTTTAACTAACGTCCTTTCAAAGTTCAGAGATCAAATTAAATTTATTATCAAAGTACACCGTACACAACCGAAAAAGAAAGAAATAATAATAATAAATAGATCAGAGTCCTTGAAAGTGGGTCCATGGGCTGTGGGAACAGTTCAGTGATGGGACAAGTCAAGCTGAGTGAAGTTATCCCCTTTGGTTAACAACTGTTCCTGAATCTGGTGGTGTGAGTCCTGAGGCTCCTGTACCTTCTGCCTGACGGCAGCAACAAGGCAGCGACACGCTGATGACAGATGCTGCTTTCCTGCACCAGTGTTTCGTGTAGATGTGCTCAGTAATGTGAAGGGTTTTACATGGGCTATAACCATTACTCTTTGTAGGATTTTCTGTTCAAGGTGTTCCCATACCAGGCTGTGATGCAGCCAGTCAATATTCTCTCCACCAGATCACTTTGGAAATTTGTCAAAGTTTTAGGTGTCATGCCGAATCTTCACAGACTCCTCAGGAAGTAGAGGTGCTGCTGTGCTTTCTTCATAATTGCACCTACGTGCCAGACCCAGGACAGGCCCTGTGAAATGATAACAGCAAGGAGCTTAAAGTTGCTGACCATCTCCAGCTCTGATCCTCCGATGAGAACTGGCTCAAGGACCTCCGGTTTTCCCCTCCTAAAGTCAGTAATTAGCTCTTTGGTCTTGCTGACATTAAGAGGTTGTTATTGTGGCAACCAGAACTGACCGCAATACTTCAAGTGTGGTCTAGCCAGAGTTTTATAGTTCTGCAACATTTCCTCAGGCTCTTGAGCTCAGTCCTCAGACACACCATATGCCTTAACCACCTTATCAACTTGCATTCTGACGAAGAGTCTCAGCCCGAAACGTCGAATGTTTACTCTTTTCCATCAATGCTACCTGGCCTGCTGAGTTCCTCCAGCATTTTGTGTGTATTGCTCAGATTTCCAGCATCAGCAGATTTTCCCTTGTTTGCGATCAACTTGTGTGGCAACTTTGATATAGTCCTCAAGAACACTCTATTCTCCACACAGCTAGGAATCCTACCATTAACCCTGTTCTCTGTCTTCACTTTGACCTTCCAAGGTAAATCACTCCACACCCAAGCGAGACAAAGTTGAGTGCCTCATTCTTCCTTGGACGAGAAGGACTATTAACCCTCCACCAAATGGCTCACGTAAAGCACAGTAGCTCAATTGAAGCTGGGTCTGCAATTATTCACTTCCACAAGATACAGCACAGAAACAGAGCTAGGCCAGGCTACACTGCAGTCCGAGAAACTACTTCTACATATCCCTTCTCTGCATAAATCTAACAGGTTTAATTTATAACAAATTAATCTGGATGGTTTAATGTACTTTAAAAATTTAGGTAGTTTAATCTGACTTTGAAAGGCATAATCATTAACATGTTGATGCCCTGACTGGAACTTGGGATAAAATTAAATTCCATTTCAAAAGGGAACATCAAAGTGACAATGGAAACCATGGACCATCACGGCTGAAGCCCACGAGGCAGCGACCATTTCAACTCTACTTCCCATTCCCATTCCGATATGTTGGTCCATACCACCATGGGGAGAGACCACTCTCAGGCCAGAGGAGCAACCCCTCTGGTTTACTGAGACACAGTGAGGAACAGGCCCTTCAAGCCACACGGCCCAGCATCCGCTGATTGAACCACAGCCTAATCACAGGACTATTTACAATGACCAGTTAGCTTACCAACTGGTACGCCTTTGAACTGTGGGAGGAAACCAGAACACCCGGAGGAAACCCACTCACTCACGGGGAGAAGGTGCAAAGTCCTTACAGACTGCAGTGGGAACTGAATCGGGTCTCTGGTACTGTAAAGTATCATCCTTCCCACTTCGCTACCCTCCCAAACTGAGAGCATGAACATCGATTTCTCTAACTTCTGGTAATTTCTCCCCATTCCTCCTCCCCCTCTCTCTATTTCCATTCTGGTCCCCTTCTTACTCTTCTCTTCCTCTCTGCTGTCCATCACCTTCCTATGGTGGCCCTCCTCCTCCTCTTTTTCATCTACTATCAGATTCCTCTGTATCCAGCTCTTTAACTCTTCTACCTATCACTTTCCTACCACTTCATCCCACCTTCCCCAACCATCCATCCCCCCTTCCCATCCATCCACCTTCCCCATCCATCCACCTTCCCATCCATCCCCCCTTCCCCTCCATCACCCTTCCCCATCCATCCCCCTTCCCCATCCCCCTTCCCATCCATCCCCCTTCCCCATCCATCCCCCTTCCCATCCATCCCCCTTCCCCATCCATCCACCTTCCCATCCATCCCCCTTCCCCTCCATCACCCTTCCCCATCCATCCCCCTTCCCATCCATCCCCCTTCCCCATCCATCCCCCTTCCCATCCATCCCCCTTCCCCATCCATCCACCTTCCCCATCCATCCCCCCTCCCAGCCATCCATCCCTCATCCATCCACCTTCCCATCCATCCCCCTTCCCCATCCATCCACCTTCCCATCCATCCCCCTTCTCATCCATCCCCCTTCCCATCCATCCCCCTTCCCCATCCATCCCCCTTCCCATCCATCCCCCTTCCCATCCATCCCCCTTCCCATCCATCCACCTTCCCCTTCACCTGTTTCCACCTATCACATGCATTCTTCCCTTCCCCCCTTCTTATTCTGGCTCCTTTCTGTCCCTGATGAAGGATCTTGGCCTGAAACATCGACTGTTCATTTCTCTCCATAGAGAGTGCCTGACCTGTTGAGTTCCTCCAGCATCTTGTCTGTGTTGCTCTGGTTTTCCAGCATCTGCAGAATCTCTGGCGTTTAAAATTTCCCATTGAACCTGTACCTCACGGTACCTGTGCACGTGACAATAAACTCGACTGAGTGCAGGACAGGACTGATGGGATCTTCCTGAGAACTGGTACAGATGGATACCATTCAGCCCCATCCCATCGAGATGATGTCTGGAGGAAATATAAAAACCAATGCGTAAAGCAACAAGGGAACAGACCGGGACATGGCTGGTTGGTGAAGGAAGGAGGTATCTTGTTTTTGTCTCCCACACTGTGGATAGTCTGTCCACTGGTCCTGCTGACTGCAACCGATTGCATAAGCGTTCCGCTGGGAATCTGGCAAGAGGGTTTTTATTGATGTTCCCTTGCTGACACACAGGTTGCGATATGGAGCCAACGACCGGTTGACTCATCGCAGAACAAGCCAGAGTTCAGATCCCAGCCTTCATTTATTTTTCATGCAGTTGCTACAGAAACGTACCACCCCCCCAGCCCCCCTATCGACCCGGACAGATCAGCAAATAAAGTGTCAGACGTGCTGAGTCATCGTCTGGTGCCTGAGCATGGCCGAGACCCCCCTGCACCAAGTGAGGCTGCTCTCAGACGCACAACACCTCAGCCGGCATGAGGACAGACGGGTTTCGGCCGCTAATCACCAGGGGGACTGGCGGTTCGAGTTCATCATTGTCAAGTTCAAATTTATTATCGTTATAAATACAGGGTATAGATGCTGTAAAAATTATACCTTTTTTTGCAAATTAAGTTAGCATAAACTTTAATTATACGTAACGTCGCTGCAAAATAAACAACTAAATAATCATAACACAGATTCTGCAGTTGCTGGAAGTAACACACACACTCACAAAATGTTGGAGGAACTCAGCAAGTCAGGCAGCATCCATGGAGCAGAATAAAGAGTCGATGTTTTGGGCCGAGACTCCTCATCAGGACTGAAACGAAGGGTCTCAGCCCGAAACATCAGCTGTTTACTCCTCCCACAGATGCTGCCTGACTTGCTGAGTTTCTCCAACATTTTGTGTGTGTTACACATAACAACACTGGGACAAGATTGAGAGGGAGGAAAATACTGCAGTCTGAGCTAGTGTGAGGGTTTTTCAGGTTGGTTCCAGAACCTGATGGCAGTGGACCTTGAGATGTCAGTCTTTACACTCCTGTACCTCCTATCCAACCGCAGCGTTGAGAAGAGGGCACAGCCCAAACAGTGAGGGTCCTTGACAGTGGAGTCGAAGACATTGCCTCATGCACAGTACTGTGCATAAGTCTTGGGCACTTACAGTATATATAGCTAGGGTGCGTAAGATATTTGCACAGTACTGTGGTAATTTTATGTATTGCACTGTTATGCCGCTTCAAAAATAAACAAATCTCATGACATATGTGAGTGATGACAAACCTGACTCTGATACAGGTCTCTACTGCGGACTGAAAGTCGGAAGGGGCCAGGGAGGGGGAATCATGGCTGGGAAAAGGGAAAGGGAGAGGGGAGAGGGCAGGAAACTCGAGAGAGACAGTCTTAATGATCAATAAACCAGTTGTTTGGAATCAAATGACCTTGGCTGGTGTCTCAGGACTGGATGTGTCTGCACCCACACCACCCCCTACCCCTGGCACTCCTTCTCTGCCACCTGCCCCACACCCCTCCCACGGCACTCCACCCTCACCATTCCCAACATCCTTTGCTCCCACCAGATTTACAGGATCGTTCTCCGCTTCACGTTGACAATTACAGTACTGTGCAAAAGTCTTCGGCTCCCTAGCTATATATATAAGACTTTGGCACAGTACTGTGTATATTCTGGATGGTGGGGAATATCCCTGTGATGGAACTGACCGAATTCACTGTGCTTGGTTTCAGATTCCTTCACTGAAAGTGGATCCATGGATCCATTCCAGATCACAAGTGCCTGACTTATCTACGAGGCCTTCGTTGGCTGGGGTCGCCCATGGATGGTGCATCCCAGCTGTCTATGTAATCAGTCAATATGCAATACGTACAATTTGGAGAGCGAGCTGTTGCCCATGTAGCAAGCTCCAGCTCTCCATGCGGCTGATGAACACAGAAGGACGACAGAGACCCAGACGGTATGGCAACGCTGAACTCAACGTATGACTGCCTTTGACACTCCAGCTCCACGAGTGGGTATAGCCACAAATCTCGGAGGTTTGAGATTAGACATCAGAGCTCACCTCTCCAAGATGAGCTGACAAGCCTCATCTGTCTGAAGCAACAGATTTTAAGGCGCTGGTAACTCACCTTTGCCCCTTCTCCTGCCAGGCTTAGTAGCTGAGCCACACATGAGGGCCTGCTGCTGGACTTGGTTGTCAGAGGCTGTTTGAGACACACACCATTGGGAGAATTTAATAGGCAGTGGGAGCTTGTCCCCATTACCACCCCCTGGCTATGACATCCTTAAGGAACCTGACTTTACTACATTCTGTACATTTGGGAGATGGGAAGGATGAATTTGCTGGTTGCAAAGGGACTGCATGCATCTCCAGCAGAGTTCATGGCCGTAGTTTACGGGGATGGGAGCCTGCTGTAACCTGGGGAGGACAAGAGCAGAACACACTGCTCTGCTGACATGTACAGAACACAAGAGGTTCTCCAAATATACTGCACACATACTTTGATAATACACGCACCTTCCAACCTTTGAAAGGCTGGAAATCTTGAGCAGCACACACACAGCTGGAGGAACTCAGCAAGGAACTCTGTGGAATAAACAACTGATGCTTTGGACTGAAATCCTTCATCGGGTCTGGAAAGGAAGGGGGCAGAAGCCAGAATAAGGTGAGGGAGGGGGAGGAATACAAGCGGTAGGTGAGAACAGGTGAGGGGGAAGGTGAGTGGGTGGAGACGCAGGTGAAGTGAGAAGTGGGGAAGAAGAGGTAAGAGGGTGAAGAAGTAGGAATCTGATAGGAGGGTGGGTGGACCCTGTGGGACTGCGAGACTGGTTCACTGCTGTTTTTGGTGAGACTGACAGAGGGAGAGCTGCCCAGCCTTGGTTGTAGTGTGGACTAGGTCACGTTACTGCTGACGCTGGAGGCAGGGGGCACAGTGTCCGTGCTGGACAAGCACTCCCGATAGGCTCGATAGCATTCGTCTGTGGGCTTGTTCTTCCTGGCAACGTCCACGCACCGTCAATCTGCAGGATATCAGGGACTCAGGCTACATATTTAGCGTGACTGCGCAAGCGTGTGGATGTCAGTAAGCCAGACTGGCAGGAAGAGTTTAAAAAGAAGGCAGTTTTATAGAGCGGGTGCTGGAGGAGCGGGAGACAGAGTAGGAGGGCTTTGGCTCAACGGGGCTTAGGCGATAACGGGTTGAGGTGAGGTAAGTTATTTGTGAAGAATAGAAACAGGAAGCATGTCTTGAGGCCGGTGTCGGATGTGGGATGTCTGGGAGACCCCTAGCCTCCTGGATGGCCACATCTGCACCAGGTGCGTCGAGCTGCAGCTCCTTAGGGACCACGTTAGGGAGCTGGAGATGCAGCTCGATGACCTTCGTCTGGTCAGGGAGAGCGAGGAGGTGATAGAGAGGAGCTATAGGCAAGTAGTCAAACTGGGGCCTCAAGAGACAGATAAATGAGTAACAGCCAGGAGACAGTAGGGCAGTCAGATACTAGAGAGTACCCCAGCGGCTGTACCCCTTAACAATAATTACTCCTGTTTGAGTACTGTTGGGGGGGGGGGGGGAACGGCCTACATGGGGGAAGCAACAGTGACTGTGCCTCTGGCACAGAGTCCGGCCCTGTGGCTCAGAAGGGTAGGGAAAGGAAGAGGATGGCAGCAGTGATCGGGGACTCTATAGTCAGGGGGTCAGACAGGTGATTCTGTGGAGGCTGGAAAGAAACTCGGATGGTAGTTTGCCTCCCAGGTGCCAGGGTCCGGGATGTTTCTGATCGCGTCCACAATATCCTGAAGTGGGAAGGTGAACAGCCAGAGGTTGTGGTACATATAGGTACCAACAACATGGGTAGGAAAAGGGAAGAGGTCCTGAAAACAGACTACAGGAGATTAGGAAAGAAGCTGACAAGCAGGACCGCAGAGGTAGTAATCTCGGGATTACTGCCTGTGCCACGTGACAGTGAGACTAGGAATAGGATGAGGTGGAGGATAAATGTGTGGCTGAGGGATTGGAGCAGAGGGCAGCGATTCAGATTTCTGGATCATTGGGACCTCTTTTGGGGCAGGAGTAACCTACACAAAAAGGATGGGTTGCACTTGAATCCCAGGGGGACCAATATTCTGGCGGGGAGGTTTGCGAAGGCTATGGGCAAGAGTTTAAACTAGAATTGCTGGGGGTGGGAACCGGACTAAAGAGACGGTGGAAGAGGCAATTGGCTCACAAATAGAGAAAGCTTGGAGACAGTGCGAGAGGGAGGAGAGACAGGTGATAGAGAAGGGGTACGCTCAGACCGATGGTTTGAGATGTGTCTATTTTAATGCAAGGAGTATCATGAACAAAGTGGATAAGCTTAGAGCGTGGATCAGTACTTGGAGCTATGATGTTGTGGCCATTACTGAGACTTACTGGCCCAGAGCAGAAATGGCAGAAAGAGGTGGGGGGTGGCACTGCTGATCAGAGATAGAGTCACGGCTGCAGAAAAGGAGCAAGTTATGGAGAGGTTGTCTACTGAGCCTCTGTGGGTGGAGGTTAGGAACTGGAAGGGGTCAATAACTTTACTGGGTGTTTTTTACAGGTTGCCCAATATTAACAGGGACACCAAGGAGTAGATAGGGAGACTGATTCTGGAAAGGTGTAATAGCAGGATTGTTGTGGTGGGAGATTTTAATTTCCCAAATATTGATTGGCATCTCCCTAGAGCAAGGGGTTTAGATGGGGTAGAATTTATTAGGTGTGTTCAGGAAGGTTTCAATACCTACAAAAGGAGAGGCTGTACTTGATCTGGTATTGAGAAATGAACCTGGTCAGGTGTCAGATCTCTCAGTGGGAGACCATTTTGAAGATAGTGATCACAATTCTATCTCCTTTACCATAGCATTGGAGAGGGATAGGAACAGACAAGTTAGGAAAGCATTTAATTGGACTAAGGGGAAATATGAAGCTATCAGGCAGGAACTTGGAAACATAAATTGGGGAACAGATGTCTCAGTACAGCAGAAATATGGCAAATGTTCAGGGGATATTTGTTCATAATATGTTCCAATGAGACAGGGAAAGGATGCTAGGGTACAGGAACTGTGGCGTACAAAGGCTGTTGAAAATCTAGTCAAGAAGAAAAGAAAAACTTGCAAAAGGTTCATAAAACTAGGTAATGATAGAGATCCAGAAGATTATAAGGCCAGCAGGAAGGAGCTTAAGAATGAAATTAGGGGAGCCAGAAGGGTCCATGAGAAGGCCTTGGCAGACAGGATTAAGGAAAATCCCAAGGCATTCTACAAGTATGTGAAGAGCAAGGGGATAAGATGTGAGAGAATAGGACCAATCAAGTGTGACAGTGGAAAAGGTTGTCTGGAACCAGAAGAGATAGCGGAGGTACTTAATGAATACTTTGCTTCAGTATTCACTACAGAAAGGGACCTTGGCGATTGTAGGGATGACTCACAGGGGACTGAAAATCTTGAGCATATAGACATTAAGACAGAGGATGTGCTGGAGCTTTTGGAAAGCATCAAGTTAGATAAGTCACCGGGACCGGATGAGTTGTACCCCAGGCTACTGTGGGAGGCGAGGGAGGAGATTGCTGAGCCTCTGGCGATGATCTTTGCATCATCAATGAGGATGGGAGAGGCTCCAGAGGATTGGAGGGTTGTGGATGTTGCTCCTTTATTTAAGAAAGGGAGTAGAGATAGCCCAGGAAATTATTGACCAGTGAGTCTTACTGCAGTGGTTGGTAAGTTGATGGAAAAGATCCTATGAGGCAGGATTTATAATCCTATTATGGAGAGGCATAATATGATTAGGAATAGTCAGCATGGCTTTGTCAAAGGCAGGCTGCACCTTACGAGCCTGACTGAATTTCTTGAGGATGTGACTAAACACATTAATGAAGGTGTTTAGTAGATGTAGTAGATGTAGTGTATATGGATTTCAGCAAGGCATTGGATAAGGTACCCCATGCAAGGCTTACTGAGAAGGTAAGGAGGTGTGGGATTGAAGGGGACATTGCTTTGTGGATCCAGATTGCTGCTGCAACTTATTTTTTGCTACTTATCTATTTAATACCGTTTTTCTATTACTGTCTTGTTTTTATCTACCGCTTTGTTTGATTGCCTGAGAGGAAGCCAAATGGAGTTTCATTGTACCTATGTATAATGACAATAAAAATCATTCAATTCAATTCAAGAAGGCAAAGTGTGGTTGTAGAGGGGTCATATTCTGCATGGAGTTCGGTGACCAGTGGTGTGCCTCAGGGATCTGTTCTGGGACCCCTTCTTTTTGTGATTTCTACAAATGACCTGGATGAAGAAGTGGAGGGATGGGTTAGTAAATTTGCTGATGACACAAAGGTTGTGTGTGTTGTGGATAGTGTGGAGGGCTGTCAGAGGTTACAGAGGGACATTAATAGGATGCAAAACTGGGCTGAGAAGCGGCAGATGGAGTTCAACCCAGATAAGTGTGAGGTGGTTCATTTTGGTGGGTCAAATATGATGGCAGAATATTGTATTAATGGTAAGACTCTTGGCAGTGTGGAGGATCAGAGGGATCTTGGGGTCTGAGTCCATAGGACACGCAAAACTGCTGCGCAGGTTGACTCTGTGGTTAAGGAGGCATGCGATGCATTGGCCTTCATCAACCATGGGATTGAGTTTAAGAGCCGAGAGGTAATGTTGCAGCTATATAGGACCCTGGTCAGACCCCACTTGGAGTACTGTGCTCAGTTCTGGTTGCCTCACTACAGGAAGGATGTGGAAACCATAGAAAGGGTGCAGAGGAGAATTACAAGGACGTTGCCTGGATTGGGGAGCATGCCTAATCAGAATAGATTGGGTGAACTTGGCCTTTTCTCCTTGGAGGGGCAGAGAATGAGAGGTGACCTGATAGAGGTGTATAAGCTGCTGAGAGGCATTGATAGTCAGAGGCTTTTTCCCAGGGCTGAAATGGCTAACACAACAAGGCACAGAAGTAGGTACAGAGGAGATGTCAGGGGTAAGTTTTTTACGCAGAGAGTGGTGAGTGCGTGGAATGGGCTGCCAATGTCAGTGATGGAGACGGATACAATAGGGTCTTTTAAGAGACTCCTGGACAGGTACATGGAGCTTAGAAAAATAGAGGGCTATGGATAACCCTAGGTAATTTCTAAGGTAAGGACATGTTCAGCACAGCTTTGTGGGCCGAAGGGCCTGTATTGTGCTGTAGGTTTTCTATGTTTCTATGTTTATTGCTGCCTTACAGGAGTGCCTTGTGCTGCGTATGACTGTTGGTCCTGTGTTTTCTGCGTATGACTGTTGGATCTGTGTTTTCTGCGTATGACTGTTGGTCCTGTGTTTTCTGCGTATGACTGTTGGTCCTGTGTTTTCTGCGTATGACTGTTGGATCTGTGTTTTCTGCGTATGACTGTTGGATCTGTGTTTTCTGCTTATGACTGTTGGTTCTGTGTTTTCTGCGTATGACTGTTGGTTCTGTGTTTTCTGCGTATGACTGTTGGTTCTGTGTTTTGCACCTTGGCCCCGGAATAACGCTGTTTCATTTGTCTGTGTTCATGTACAATCCAATGACAATTAAACTTGAACTTGAACTAATCCTCTAGTTCTGTAACTGGGTGGCAGGGTGAAGATACGTCTCAACCAAAAGAGATGGAAGGCATGTATGACCCCTGACAAGAGGCAGACCATCTCTGCAGGGTATTGATAATGGCTGGAGTCACCCGTTTTTGTAAAGACACTGGCCAGAAGGCGGCAATGGGAAACGATCATGATCACCATGATCATCTGCCACACGGCACATAATAATGATGACGATGAGTTCTGTAACCCGTGCACAGCTAGCACAGAAACAACCCTGTGAACAAAACGGGCAAACTCCACACAGACAGCGCCAGAGGTCAGGATCGAACCTGTGTCACTGCACTGGGAGACAGTGGCTCTTCCTGGGGCACATTCGACTGCCCACAAGCAATGAGCCCGATTTCAATAAATCAGGTAATGTGGTCAGCACTGGGTTATTGTTAGGGAAGTGGGGGGGATAGGCAGAGAACCTGCTCCCCCCCCCCAAGACTTAACATGATCCGATATGGATCCTACTTGCCAGAGAGTGCTGAAGGAACCAGTGAGTCAGGCAGTATCCGTGGGGGGTGGGGGAATGGGCAGCTGACATTTCAGATTGAGACTCTTCATCATTCATCCTCATCCTGTTCACAGGAAGGGTCTCAACCCAAAACATCAACTATTCAACTTCCCCCTCAGATGCTGCCTGACCCATCAAGTTTCCCCAGCATCTGAACTGTTGCTCCAGATTCCAGTTTCTGCAGTTTTGCATCCCCTTTCAAAGTAAGATTTACAATCAAAGTAAGCACACTTTAATACGAACCCCCTGTAGCTAATAAAATGGTCACTGAGTGCACAGTATGTCTGTGGTCTTCTGCTGGAGCCCATCCACTTCATGGTTTGATGTGTGGTGCATTCAGAGATGCTCTCCTGCACACCACTGTTGTAACACATGGTTGTTTGAGTTTCTGTCACCATCCTGTCAGTTTGAACCAGTTTGGCCACCGTGTGTATTTCTCATTGTAACCTACAGTAACTTGTAACACGTTGCTCACAGAACAACACACGTCAGCCATATAAACCTTATCCTGTTCCAGTCAGGGATCAGATGGGAAAGAGGCACTGCATATACTGACACTGTATGGTGTAAACCAGACAGAGTTAATCTCAGGATAATTTAACCAGCAATCAGTACAGAACTGATCCTGAACCTACACACAACAAAACCCTGGGAAGTCATATTCCACAGAGGTTTAGCACAGAATGAAACCCAGGACACTAAACTGACATATATTTCAATAATTCAGAACTAATCCTGGGATACTGAAACCAAGATGCCATGACTGTAGAACAAATCCCCAGGACACTGTCATCTGCATAGAATTAGTCCAAAACCCAGGCAAAGCGGCTGCCAACTAATCCTGGGATCACATAACCTCGACTCAGTTAACCCCAACACTAATCCCAGGATATTATAATGTATTACACATTCTGCTGCACCATATCCCACACACAGTGAATCAAAACTAATCCCAAAATACTCTAAACAAAAAAAAAACCTACAGCACAATACAGGCCCTTCAGCCTGCAAAGCTGCGCCGAACATGTCCTTACCTATAGCCCTCTATTTTTCTAAGCTCCATGTGCCCATCCAGGAGTCTCTTAAAAGACCCTATCGTATCTGCCTCCACCACCGTTGCTGGCAGCCCATTCCATGCACTCACCACTCTCTGAGTAAAAACCTTGCCCCTGACATCTCTATACCTACTCACAAGCACCTTAAAACTGTGCCCTCTCATGTTAGCCGTTTTAGCTCTGAGAAAAAGCCTCTCAAACAGCCCAAAATTGGTCAAGAACACTGTAACCCCAATACAGAGATGGTGGGGCTAAGCCTGGTATGGAACATCCACGCCCTTGAAAGGAAAATCCTACAAAAAGTAGTGGATACAGCCCAGTCCATCACAGGTAAAGCCCTCCCCGCTACTGAGTATATCTACACGGAGTGTTGTCGTAGGAAAGGAACATTCCTCATCAGGAGCCTCATCTTCCAGGCCATCCTCACTCCTCAATACAGGAGCCTCGGGACTCACACCACCAGGTTCAGGAACAGTGATTACCCATCGGCCTTCAGGTTCTTGAAGCAAAGGGGAAAACTTCATTCAACTTCACTTGCCCCACAACCAATGGACTGACTTTCAAGGACTCTTCATCTCATGTTCTCGATATTTATTGCATGCTTGCTTGCTTGTTTGTATATGTATTTGCACAGCTTGTTGTCGTTTGCACACTGGTTGAACACCCAAGTTGGTATGTTCTTTCATTGATTCTCTGATGACATCAGCTCAGGCCTGAGAGGCCAGCGTCGGGCATTTTCCTGCCTTACAAGGCGCGGAACAAAAGACTGTGTGGCGCACCACTCCTCACACAGACACTTCGCAGTCCTTTTTCTTTATTTTATGAGGTCGAGTTGCGAACTCAACACTCAACCCGGCACAGATGGAGATCCTCCGTTCCAGAGTCCCGCACCGATGTCACTGCCCCACCAGCCGACCATTCTAGAAACATAGAAAACCTACAACACAAAACAGGCCCTTTGGCCCACAAAGTAGGAACAGGTCCCTACCTTAGAAATTACTAGGCTACCTATAGCCCTCTATTTTTCTAAGCTCCATATACCTATCTAAAAATCTCTTAAAAGACCCTATCGTATCCACTTCCACCACCGTTGCCGGCAGCCCATTCCACACACTCGCCACTCTCTGAGTAAAAAACTTACCCCTGACATTTCCTCTGTACCTACTCCCCAGCACCTTAAACCTGTACAACAAGCTAGAGGAAGTCAGCAGGTAGGGCAGCATCCTTAAACCTGTGTCCTCTTGTGGCAACCATTTCAGCCCTGGGAAAAAGCCTCTGACTCTCCACATGATCAATGCCTCTCATCATCTTATACACCTCTATCAGGTCACCTCTCATCTATTATGGATTTATTGAGTATGCCTGCAAGAATATGAATCTCAGTGTACAATAATGTGACATATATATAGTTTAATAATAAATTTACTTTGAACTTTGAAGCTTCGAGTTCTGTAACATGCACATGGCAAAAAATTAACCCTGGGAAAATAACCTTGACTCGGCTAACATAGATACTGAAAACCAGGCAAAGTTGGCATCAAGATGACATCACTAATCAGACCTATCATGATTTTATTTAACGGTAGATGCAATTTGTGGGACCCAATGGTATCAATTGTTTTAGAGAGGTACAGCTTGGTAACAGGGCCTTCTGTCCCAATAAACCCATGTTGCTCAATTACACCCATGGGACCAATTACTAACCTGTACATCTTTGGAACGTCAGAGGAAATGAGAGCACCCAGAGGAAACCCATGTGGTCACGGGGAGAATGTACCAACTTCTGACAGACAGCGATGGATTTAAACCAGCGCACTGGCTCCATATAGAGCTACCCTACTGTGGCAACCCAATTGTATGCTTGCATCCTCCTAACTATTCCTGGAATGCTCTCATGAGCACACAATTTATGCAGAAGAAACCTCAAAGTTGAAAGTAAATATATGTCACCCTGTACAATGATGTGATCTGCTATCTTGCAGACGTTCAGAGGAACATAAAGAAAAAAAGAGTTTATGAAAAACTATAAATGACTGAGACTGACACACAACAAATGTGCAAAAGAGGACAAACTATGCAATAATAAATTTTAAAAGTATTCTAATACTGAGCTGTGGAATCCTCAAGAGGGTGTCCATGGGTTGTGGGGTCAGTTTGGTGTTGAAGTGAGTGAAGTTATCCATGCTGGTTCAGAAGCCTGATGATTGACAGTACTAATTCTTTCTGAACCTGTTGGTGTGAGGCCTCACAATTCTGTACCTGCTTCCTGATTTTCTCTGGTTACTGCAAACCAAATGTATGCAAAATTAGTGCTAGAGCACATTTCTTGTCCTGGGATGACGTTTATACTGAGTTCATGTTGGGAATAAGAATTGGTTTATTATTGTCACATGTACTGAGATACAATGAAAATCTTGCCTTGAGATCAATTCATTACACAGTGCACTGGGGTAGTACCGGGAAAACAGTAACAGAATGCAGAATAAAGTGTAACAGTTACAGAGAAAGTGCAGTGCAGGCAGACATTAAGGTCCAAGATCATAATGAGGTAGATCGTGAAATCAAGAGTCCACACAATCCAGTCAGTCCGGTAACTCAGCACAGAACTAATCCAAAGATTCAAAGTACATTTATTACAAAACTATGCATTCAGTATTTAATTCTGAGATTCATCTTCCCAGACAGCCACAGAAACAAAGAAACACCAAAGACCCAACTTGCAAAAAAATTAATCACACCAACAGCAAAAAATGAGCAAAAAAAAACACTTAGAATATTTAACACCAAACCACAGAGTCCTTGAAACAGACTAGGAATGTTCCATTTAGTTCAGTTCAGTTCAGTTTAGTGCTATGCCATTGGTTGACTGCAGGCTGCCCCAATCAAGATCACGCAAGAGTAGCCAGGAACACATATAACATGAACTGTGGAGTCCTCCAGAGTCCGAGCCACAAACCGCACTGAGCAAGACCTTTGCACCTTCCTCCGAGCAAAAAGGAGACTTGTCAAACGCAGGCAGGCGGAGATGCAATAAATGCTGGGATAATGTAACGTAGGACCAATCTCAGGACAAGGTAACACAGACAAAGTTAGCGCACAAGCTGCAAGCAAACTGATCCTGACACATTGTAACATAGATGTGGCAACCTACTAAATCTGGAACACTGGTATCTGCAGACATTTGGTGCTTCCTACACCTAACGGAGTGGCCACGGACTGTATGTTCAGGGTCTTCTGCTGCTGTAGCCCATCCGCTTCAAGGTTTGATGTGTTGTGCGTTCAGAGATGCTCTTCTGCACATCACTGTTGTAATGTTACTGTTGCCTGCCTGTCAGCTTGAACCAGTCTGGCCATTCTCCTCTGGTCTCTCTCATTAACAAGGCATTTTCGCCCACAGGACTGCCATTCACTAGATTCTTTTTTGTAAATTCTAGAGGCCATTGTGCATGAAAATCCGAGGAGATCAGCAGTCTTTGAGAGAGTCAATCAACCTCATCTGGTACCAACAATCATTCCAGTCAAAGTCAACTTTCTTCCACACTTTGATTGGTTTGAACAACTGAACCTCTTGACCATGTCAGCATGCTTTTATGCATTGAGCTGCTGCCACACGATTGGCTGATTAATGAGGTGATTAGGTGTTGAACAGAGCAACCACGAGTGCAGAGTTAACACTTTAACCCAAACAGAGTTACACAAACTAAACGTGGAATTCTCCAAACCAGACAAAGTTAACATGAACTAACTCCAGAAACAGTGCACTACATAGATACAACCCCAGAGATACAGTTAGGCCACTGAGAGCCAGACACTGACCATACAGCTAATCTCAGGCAACTGTGACCCACACACAAAAGAAGATGCCAGTCAGCAGAGCCACACCAGACACAGTGCTCAGTTCTGTCCTTGTGCGGAGATTGCACTCCCCCCCCCCCCACCGTGACCACACGACCCTGGGAGTTCTGGGTTCCACCCACATCCCAAAGGCAGATCAATAGGTTAACTAGGCATCATAAATTGCCCCTAGTGTATAAATGAGTGGTAGAATCAATGTGGAAACAGAATTAAAAAAACAGTATAGGACAGGCCCTTCAATCCACAATGTTATCCTGACCCTTTAACCTACTCCAAGATCAATCTAACCCTCCCACATAGCCCTCAAATTTGCCTTCATTCACGTGCCTCCTAAATGTCCCTAATGTAGCTGCTTCTACCAACATCCCTGGCAGGAAGTTCCACGCACCCACCACTCTGTATAAAAAACTACCTGTGTCGTCCCCTCCAGCTGATGGGAGCGTGGGGGGAATGAAAGATGGGATTGATGAGGGATTAGGGCAGTGTGTGTTTGGTAGCCAGTCTCAAATGAAGAGCTTTTACTACATTATATTTTCGATGGCTCGGATTAATTCAGAAGTAATCTGCAATATTGTTAAAATATTCAGTGTAGCTCTGATCCCGCATTACAAAACATGCACAGTTAGTGCAGGACTAATCCTGGGGGACTGAACTCAGTAACCACAGAATTAATTCCAGGATGGAACAACCCAGGCTCAGAACAAGCCCAAAGTTAACGTGGGAGTTGAGGCCACAGACCTCTGGACCATCACTGTATTATGGAGATGAGGTTATGGACTCTCATAGCTTTGCAGATACTGGAGGTTGGAAGCTTGACGTCTGTGAGTCTGAGAGTGCAGGACCAAGGACTAGAGGCCAGACGCCTGGAGATGACCTGGGGGGGGAGAGAGAGAGAGAGAGAGCGAGGGGGGGTCGGGAGAGAGAGAAAGAGAGAGGGAGAGAGGGAGAGAGGGAGAGAGGGAGAGAGAGAGAGAGAGAGAGAGAGTCCCCTTAGGCAGGGTGGGGTGGCTGTTAAGGGAAATAACGTGTTTCACTGCATCGATGTCCAGTACATGTGATAAATAAATGAATCTGAACCAACTTCTCCTAATTCACAAACTCATAACTAATCCTGCAATACTGTTACATGTACACTAACAATACATAACCAGTTTAAGTCAATGCAATGCGCAGTTTTTACACAAGAAATTCAGGATACTATGAACATTGCAGAACTAAACCTGGGATACTGTAATCCAGACACAATTAGCACAGATTTTATCTTGGGAAGTTATCTCTGACACATAGACACAGGAGAAGAATTATGTCATTTGGCCCATCAAGTCTGCTCCGCCATTCCATCGTGGCTGATTTATTATCCCTTTTAACACCATTCTTCTACCTTCTCCCTGTGACCTTTTAGACCCTTGCTAATCAAGAACCTATCAAGCCTTGCTATAAATTTTGCTGATGAGTACATCTACACGGAGCGTTGTCGCAGGAAAGCAGCATCCATCATGAAGATCCCCCACCAGCCGGGCCACGGTCCGATCTCATTGTTGCCATCAGGAAGGAGGCACAGAGCCTTAGATCCCACACCAGCCGGGCCACGGTCCGATCTCATTGTTGCCATCAGGAAGGAGGCACAGAGCCTTAGATCCCACACCAGCCGGGCCACGGTCCGATCTCATTGTTGCCATCAGGAAGGAGGCACAGAGCCTTAGATCCCACACCAGCCGGTTCAGGACGCCTTCAACCCTCAAGCTCCTGACCAGTGTGGATAACTTCACTCACTACAACTCTGAGCTGACTCCACAACCTATGGACTCACTTTCAACATATTGACAACTCATGTTCTAAGCATTTATTAATGTATTTAAGTATTTATTTATGACTATTTTGTTTTTTTACTTTTTACATATTTTATATTTGTACAGTTTGTCTTTTGCACATTGGTTGTTTGTCCATCTTTGTATGTAGTTTTTCCATCGACTCTACTGTTTTATTTTGTATTTACTGTGAACACCGGCAAAAATTGAATCTCAGTGTATTAAACGATGATATATTTGCATTTTGACAATAATTTTACTTTTAATATTGAACTTGTACATATAAAGCACAAAATAACTCTAACAATAATTTGTATTGTCTACATGTCTGCTGATGAATGACAATAAACTTGAAGTTCATGTACCTACGATAAATAAATTTGAATCTTGAATATTGGATCTGGTGATATTAACCTGAGGTTCTCTGCAAGTCAATAATGAGGCAATATACTAGATGTTACAGCATTTTATTAAGTGTTACAAGGACAAAGAAAAGACAAGGAAGTTGTGGTCATCTCATAGTCCAACTAGAGCTAATAGCATTCAAGTGGTAACAATTAATCTGTAAAGCAACCAGATTCATGTGGCATGACACCTGCAGCAGAAGTGAGAACCCTCCAGTGAAATACAGAATCAGCAAAACTACAATTTACTCAATAATTACACATACACAAAACATTGTATAAAAATTAGAAGCCAGCAGAGGAAAGTTAAACTACAAGAAAAATACTACAAGAATAACTATTCCGCACACTTATCCGAGAATTAAAACAGAACAAATCCTGGGAAACCCGAATACAGATAAAATCTAAAACGAATCCTGGGTTGCTTTACAGTTTATTTAGAATTAATGCCAGAACATTGGGGGATATCGGGACACAGTATGGAAGCAATTCTAGAAGAGTGAAAATAGCACACAGTTTTTCTGGAACTAAATACCAAGTATTTTCACGTGCACGCAGGCTGGTATGTGTTGAGTTTTGTAATTCCAAAACATAAAACTAATTGAAAGAAAAAGACAGAGCTGGGAATAACACGTCTACTCTTTGTTCCATTTTACTCTAAGTGAGGCACGCGTGTATGATGTGGAGGCATGATGCTGTATGCCACTTACATACATTTACATACAACCCTTAATGAATTATGTAAACAACAAAGATTGCTTACTCAAACAATCCATTTACAATATTACTCAAATTTTGCTGAAATATTAAACACACAACAGCATGTGTGTTTAATACTACCTTGGACTGTACTCTCACAATCTTGCACGAGTGCCATTAGCTTTATTTTGCAAATCTGCAGATTATGTACAATTTCTGCTCATTTGCGTTTGTCCTCGTCTCGTAATGTGCTGTACTGTTGCTGAAAAAAACTAATTTTCATGGCATTTATACCCTGGGTACATATGCCTACGGCAACGGTAAACTAGGATTTGAACACTAAACTTGAATTTAATTCCAGGGGATCGTGACCAGCCCAGAAGTGGTATGGAATCCGTTCATTCATTCTGTGTAATCTCTGTGATTAATTATAGCTACAGCTTGCTAATTACAGAATGTTCACAGCGCTGGAAGCTATCAGTTCTCAGTATCCATGCTAGTCAGTAGATGAGTTACACAGTCTAATCCCACCTCCCAGCTCTAACTCCATAGACCTGCAAATACCCTTCCAAATATCTTCAATTTGATGATGACTTTGCCCTCACTGGTGTCTGAGAGTGCAAAATCTTTCCTCATCAGAATCTTTTTATTGTCAGAATTGATTGTGGTTCAGTGTCAAGCATAAAACACAGGACGATACCGTGACAGACAGCGAAATAGCAACCAACAACTTGTAAAACAGCCACAAGCAGTCAGCAATTAGCAGAACAGTCACATGAGCAAACATCGATAATCAAACTTACATAAATGTGAGCACGTGAGTAGACATGTCACATTCTCAACAGAACAAGGAGAGAAGGAATTAACGAATGTAGTGCAGAAACAGTTAGGGTATTTCACCTGACAGGGTCTCCTGACTGAGTGAGTGAATTTCCTGCTGGCAATTAGTTTAAATCACTGACCCCTGGGTTTTGACCCTCTGCCAAGGGAAATATGCTCTGCCTATTTACTCTGTCTAATTTCCTCCTTGTTTTAAGTAGGTAATTTAAGTAGGCAGACGTGTTAAATCTGCCCTCCAGCCTCCTGAGCTCCAAAGAGAATAGCCCAGCCTGTACAACCCTTCCTCGCAGTTACATTTTCCCACTGCCAGCAAGATCCTCTGCAATTCAATCACAACACTCCCGTAACAAACCAGAAAACTTCACGTAGTGTTGTGTACAGTCCTAAGACCAGAGGACATAGCAGAATTATCAAGTAATTCAGACCATCGAATCTGCACTACTATTCCATCATGGCTGACTTATTATTCCCCTCAAACTCAGTCTCCTGCCTTCTCCCCGAGACCTTTGACAACTTTATTAATCAGCAACCTATCAACCTCCACTTTAAATCTACCCAGTGACTTGGGCTGCACATACATCTGTGGTAATAAATTGCACAGATTCAGCTTCATCCCCTCTGGCTGAAGAAATTTCTCCTTCTCTCTATTCTAAAGGAACATCTTTCTATTAAGAGAGTGTGCCCTCTGTTCCTATACTCCCCCACTTTAGGAAGTATTTTCTCCAAATCCACTCTGTCTAGATCTTTCAATATTCGATAGGTTTCATGGAGATCCCCTTTTGTTCTTCTCAACTCCAGCCAATGCAGGCCCAGAGCCATTCAACGCTTTTCAGATGTTCCTGGAATCATTCTCCTGAACTCCCTCCAATGCCAGCACATCCTTTCTCACATTACAGGCCCAAAATTATTCCATCTAACCCTCAGCTAACAAACAACCCTCCTTCTTCAGTCTTTACCCTCTCCGAGCACCACCTCCCAGATTTACACTTCAACCCAACTCCCCCACCCACCTTCCCCCCCCCCCCACGTGGTTTTACCAATTATTTGCCAGCTTATGGTCCCTCCCCCCTCCACCATCATTCCTGTTCTTTTCCAGTCCACTAATTCCTCTCCATGGACACTGTCTGAACCGGACCTGCTGAGTTCCGCCCAGCACTGTGTGTGTGTGTGTGTGTGTGTGTGTGTGTGTGTGTGTGTGTGTGTGTGTGTGTGTGTGTGTGTGTGTGTGTGTGTGTGTGTGTGTGTGTGTGTGTGATAGTGTGTGTGTTTGTTTTACCCTGGGTATCTTGTGTCTAAATTATCCAGTTCAGTAACCAGTACGTGTTTTGCACGCAGACTGGACTGGAGGTTCCTTTACTCCAGAGCCCTGTTACACCCGTTCATTGCTCATTCTGTTGTCCTTTGCTCCCTCTCAGATGCATCATCTTCACTCCCCTCACTCCCCTCAACTAAAATCCATTCTCCAGCTTTGTGCCCAACACACCATCCCATCTACACTCGATGGCCGCTCTGTCAGGTACGGGAGTGAGGTCATCGGCTGCTGTACCCATCCACCAACGTTCAGCACGCCGTGCATTCAGAGATGCTCTTCTGCACGCCACTGTTGTGATACGTTCCTGTCAGCTTGAACTAGTTTTATAACTCCAAAACACTAAACTAATGAACTAAAAACACAAAATGCTGGCAGAACTCAGCAGGCCAGACAGCATCTACGGGAGGAGGTAGTGATGACGTTTCAGGCCGAAACCCTTATCGACCTAAATGGATTTTAGTGCAGGGAAGTAAAGATGATGCATTTGGAGCGGCACAGTAGATTGGTGGTTATCACAACACTTTACAGTAGCAGCAACCCAGGTTCAATTCCCGCCGCTGCCTACAAGGCGTCTGTACGTTCTCCCTGTGACCATGTGGATTTCTCCCGGTTGCTTCGCTTTCCTCCCACAGTCCAAAGACCGATCAGCTGTTAGGTTAATTAGTCATTGTAAATTGTCCAGTGACCAGGCTAAAGGGTTAAATCAGAGGCTGCTGGGCGGAGCAGATCAAAGGACCTACTCCACAATGTATCTCCATAAATAAATATATAAACAAATAAAATAATTGCAAGAAAAAGACGGGAGCCCAAAATGTGAGTCTAACTTTGTTTTTTACTTTAAGTGAGGTGCTCAGGTATAGTGGTAGTGCCATGACATAAGCAATTCACATACTTTTACTATAACTCATAATTAATCAACATATTAACAGTACTACTCAAACATTACTGAAATATTAATATGAAACAGCCATTCTCCTCTGACGTCTCATTCACAAGAACTGCCACTCACTGGATGCTTTTTGTTTTCACAGCACTCTCTGTAAACTCTAGACTGTGCGTGAAAATCCCAGGAAGTCAGCAGTTTCTGAGATACTTAAACCACCCCATCTGGCACCAATAGTTATTCCTGTTCCACCTGGAAACATGCCAGGGTACTGTTTATAGACTTCATTTCGGCATTTAACACCATCGTATCCCAGAAACTTCCTCGCTGAGTCTCAATACCTCCCTCGTAACTGGATCCTAGACTCCTTAACAGTGAGGCCGCAGTCAGTCCGTCTGGGCGGCGACGACTCTAGTCCCATTGCGTTGAGCGCTGGTGCTCCCCAGGGCTACTGACGCATGACTGTGTCACAGGATCCGGCTGAAACCGCATCGTCAAGTTTGCAGACACAACAGTGGTAGACCGTATCAACAACGATGAGTCGGGGAACAGAGAAGTGGAGAGGCTGCTGGACTGGTGTGAGAACATCAACCTAGGCCAAACGTGGAGGAGAACAAGGAAATGACTGTGGATTTCAGGAAGATGAGATGAACCACCCCCTCTATGTACACATGGCTTCTGTGTAGAGAGCGTTACATGCACCAAGCTCCTGAACGACCCCACCTGCTCCCTGCATTAGAAGGCACAGCCGCTGCTCCTGGGGAGAGGGAGGCAGGTGAGACTCCCACCCCATCCTAGCTGAATTTTACAGGAGCATCCCGACAAGCTGCCAACAAAGGACTGTGAGGATCATCAGGGACATTTATCAAGGGTCCTACATCCAGCATCCTCTTCGACTTTCTGCCATCAGACAGGAGACTCCGATGCATAAAGACAAGAACGGTCAGGATGGGAAACAACTCCTTCCCTCAGGCCATTGGGCTTCTGAACTCCCTGCCGCATCGCATTTGATGTGTCTCTGGATGATTTGCACTGTACCCTACAATATTTCATTTATGCAATCCTGAAACAGGAGGCAGGCAAAGTTAAGATGGCGCTAAACATCTTTGCTTACATCTTCAGAAACAGCTCTATTTCCATCTTTAATATCTTTATTCTTCCCATTGACCCTGACCTGGAGTTACACACTGAGTGCGGGAAAGGGACCCACTCTCAGGGTTCCATGACTGATGGTTGCTTGGCCTGAGAGTCCGGCTTGAATTCGAAAGCCTAAGATCTCGGGGCTCTGGAGGTGGGCGGATCGAGGGTCGGTTTCACGGCAGGAGACCCGTGTGTCGTCAGGGGAGTCAGAAAATCTACTACTGTGGGCCTGAAGACCCAGGATCTTTGCGATCTTTGGGGTCAGAAAAAGCGACGTAACAGACTTTTAACATCGTAAACCAGTTACGTCTCACTGGCGAAAAATGGAGATGTGTCCATCTCCCTCATCAGTGAGAGAAAGAATCTGCGGAATATCGCATGCCAGATGAAACGCAAAGTCTTTGGGGTGACTGCAAGTCTGTGTCCTGGCGAAGGGTCTCGGCCCGAAACGTCGACAGTGCTTCTCCCTGTAGATGCTGCCTGGCCCGCTGTGTTCCACCAGCATTTTGTGTGTGTTGTGTCTTTGCTGTTGCTTTGCTCATACTGACAGCTCGGTGGTGGCACCGATGCCTTTTTTTCACGGGTGGGGGGAGGGGGATTGTTGCTCGCTGTCGCTTACGCGCGGGAGGGAGGGGAGCTGGGGGGACTTGAGGGGTTCTTACATTTATCTGTCGTACATTCTTTGGGGCACTCCTCTGTTTTTGTGGACGTTTGCGAGGAAAAAGCATTTCAGGACGTATATTGTATACATTTCTCTGACATTAAATTTGACCTTTGAACCTTGTTTATCTATGTGTAATTCATTTGTAGATTTAATCCTCACATTTCTAAGTTATTGTCTGTTATGTATACTACTGTGCCTTACACCCTGGTGCAGAGAATCATAGTCTCATTTGGTGGTATACACATATGTACATAGTTAAATGCCAATAAACTTGACTAAAGTCACATCAATCACATTACTTCCCCATCCTGAACTCAGTCTGAACAACAACTGAACCTTTGACCACTGCATGCATTGAGTTGCTGCCACATGATTGGCTGATCCAACTAGCCAGTCTCCCATGGATCCGATGGCTATTACCTGTTTGACCAATCTGCCGTACAAATTTCAAAAGCATCACTACACCAAGCCTACTAACAAACTTCTACAGGTATACAGTTAAGAGCATCCTGACTGTTTGCATCTTGGTCTGGTGGGGCAATGCAAATGTGCAGGGACGCTGCCCAACCTATCACAGGAGCAGCCCTGCAGTGGCATCTTCAACGGACGCTGCCTAAAAAGGCAACGTCCATCATCAAAGATCCCCTCATACACCGACTGAGACGCTCAGTAATATCATCTCAGCGGAGCAGTGAACTTCCTCATTAAAAAATCTTCGTTCCTTCATGAAAGGAAAACTGCCACCCCTAACCTATCTGACTCCAATCGCAAGCCAACATGGAGACCCGCTGGAGGAACTCAAACTCCTACACGCTAAGAGTCCACGAGGGAATAGGCTCTCAGATCAAGGAGGTGTGAGTGGTAAATGCAAAGGCTAATGCATTCAGAACAAACATTTGTATTTAATAGGAGGCCTTTCAGCCCACTGAGTCTGTGCTAGTTCTCAGTTCACGTCTACGTTCCATTCCACTCAGAATAAACCTCAGATTATTCTATTACTTGTACATCAAAACACAGTGAGATGTGTCATTTTTACATGATCAACCAACAAAACCCAAGGGTGTGCTGAGAGCTGCACGCAACTCGCCAGCATATCATGCCCACAATATTCAGCAGAACAACACAAGAAACAATGGCAACAACCGTGAACGAAGCCCCCTCTCTCCTACATAGCCCTCTAAACCTCTCATTACCCACCACCTCACACCGGAGATAATCTGCAGTCACTCCCATACACCTTCCTTGAGTCACACCCGAAGGAAACCCACAGAGTTATAAAATAATTCCACAATGGAAACAGGCCCTTTGGCCCAACTGACCAATTTGGCCCATTTGCTTACATTTGGCCCACATCCACCAAAAACTTCCCTATCCATGGACCTGCCCAAATACCTTCTAACCCTTGTTAATGAAACTACTTCAACCAGTTCCTCTGGAAGCTTGTTGTATATACCAACTGCCCTCTGGGTAGGAGAGTTGCCCTTCAGATTCCTATTAAATCTCTCCCCTTTCATCCTAAATCTATGCCCTCTCGTTCTTGGTTCCCCAGATCACAGGGAGACTACGTAAATTACACACACAGATACACATACACACTGACACACACACAAACACACTCTCAGACACACACACCCCGATACACATACACACTGACACACACACACAAACACACTCTCAGACACACACACACAGATACACATACACACTGACACACACACACACAAACACACTCTCAGACACACACACACAGATACACATACACACTGACACACACACACAAACACACTCTCAGACACACACACACAGATACACATACACACTGACACACACACAAACACACTCTCAGACACACACACACAGATACACATACACTCTGACACACACACAAACACACTCTCAGACACACACACACAGATACACAGACACACTGACACACACACACAAACACATACACAGATACACACACAGAGATACACATACACACTGACACACACAGATACACATACACACTGACACACACACACACAAACACACTCTCAGACACACACACACAGATACACATACACACTGACACACACACACACAAACACACTCTCAGACACACACACACAGATACACATACACACTGACACACACACACAAACACATACACAGATACACACACAGAGATACACATACACACTGACACACACACACACAAACACACTCTCAGACACACACACACAGATACACATACACACTGACACACACACACACAAACACACTCTCAGACACACACACACAGATACACATACACACTGACACACACACAAACACACTCTCAGACACACACACACAGATACACATACACACTGACACACACACAAACACACTCTCAGACACACACACACAGATACACATACACTCTGACACACACACAAACACACTCTCAGACACACACACACAGATACACATACACACTGACACACACACAAACACATACACAGATACACACACAGAGATACACATACACACTGACACACACACACACAAACACATACACAGATACACACACAGAGATACACATACACACTGACACACACACACACACACACACACACACACACACACACACTCTCAGACACACACACACAGATACACACTCTCACAGACACAGACAGAGAATGTGCTGTGCATCAGGACCATCAGACAGTCAGTGCTCCACTCTGCTGGGGCCCTGCCTTAGGCTGAAGCCGTACACTGGCTCTTGGCATGACAGTTCATCCGGTAAATAGTCTCAGCAACTTGAGTTAACGTTGTGTTGTCTATGTCAAATTCAGCAGCATCATCATTGCGTGCCGTGTTGCATGGTGTGGCCAATCATGGTCTTCAATGTGTTCCTCGTCACGGGGAGAAGACCCCCTTCATTGCCATTGTTCTCACTCATCTCCATCTATGACCATGATTGCTCTTGGCAAATTTTTCTTCTTCTGGGCAGTGTCTTCACAAGACGGGTGACCCCAGACATTATCAATACTCTTCAGAGACTGTCTGCGTGCTGTCAGTGGTGGCATAATCAAGACTTGTGATATGCACCAGTTGCTCATACGACCATTCACCATCTGCTCCCATGGCTTCAAGCAACCATGATCGGGGGGGGGGGGGGGGGGCTAAGCAGGTACTGCACCTTGCCCAAGGGTGACCTGCAGGGTAGTGGAGGGAAGGAGCACCTCACACCTCCTTCGGTAGAGATGCATCTATACCCCACCACCCAGAATGTTGAATTATTATTTAAATATTATTTTCTGTGCAGTTTAACAATCAATGGCCTGCTGGTAAATAATTATTTATGTACATTAAGTGTTAAGTGTTTCCTAGAGGTCATGGTATGTATATACAGTTGTTTGGAGTGTCCCCTAGTGATTACACAATTCTCACTCCTTCTGGAAGCGTCTCTGGTATCACATTATTTTTAAATAGATGCTGCCTGATTGGTTAAATTTCATCTACAGATTTAAATGGAATGTTCCTTATCTATGGACCAAATACATTGCCCTTCCATCTCGTTAGTCTTTTTCAGTTCTTTGTTCTTAACTAATAGACTTTTAATTCTCCCATTTCCTATCCTCATTGGTGTTTAATAAAACGATCATGAAGCGGCAAGTTTTACACCTCTTTCCTGACTTCCAAGGAGACCTTGTATCGGTACCTCAGAATCCAACATGCAGAATTTGCCTTCATGAAGCATATTTAACATACTTCAGGAGCTCAGCCTATCACTAAAAACAGCCTCCCTTTGATGGACTCTATCTGCCCTTCCTGCTGCATCAGCAGAGTCAAGGACCTCTCCCTCCCCAGATACCCTTTCTTCTCTGCCTTTCCATCAGGCAGAAGGCACAAAAGCCCAAGAGCATGCACCACCAAGCTCAAGGACAGCTATCAAGATTCGAGATTATTTATAAGACCATGGGTCAAAGGTAATGGGAGCAGATACAGGCCATTTGGCCCATCGAGTCCGCTCCACAGTTTCATCATGGCTGATCCATTTTCCATCTCAACTTCATTCTCCTGCCTTCTCCCAGTAACCTTTCACACCCTGACCAATCAAGAACCTATTAACCTCTGCCTTAAATACACCCAATGACTTGGCCTCCGTAGATGCCTGTGCCAACAAATCCCACAGATTCACCACTCTCTGGCTAAAGAAATTCCTCCTCATTTCTGTTCTAAAGGGGCATCCCTCTATTTTCAGGTTGTTCCCTCTGATCCTAGACTCCCCCACTATAGGAAACATCTTCTCCACATCCACTCTGCCTAGGTTTCAATGAGATCCCCTATCCAGATTCCAGAGCCATCAAATGCTCCTGATTTAACTCTTTCATTCTCAGAGTCATTCTCCTGAACTTGCTCTGAACCCTCTCCGATGCCATCACCTCCTTTCTTAAGTCATCATCATTATGTGCCTTGTCTTATGACATGGATGATTATGGTCTTCCCTCTCTCTTCAATCTGAGAAGTTCCAATAAGCTCTTTAAAACTTTCAACTGTCAGGAATGTCATGTGCCACCCCAATCAAAATCACCCAAAATAACGACAAAAACAAGGAGCGACCAGAACCCAGAACTAGACAGTCCAATCCACAAATCTTGTCAAGTTAACCTTCCCCGAGTGTCAGAACTCTGGCAGCGTCACACAAGAGAGGGAAAGAGACCTCAGTACAGGTCCCAGAAATTCCAGCTGCCATTTCCTGATTGATGAAATCAGCTCTCTTCTTATTCCAGCTTTTCACAACACTTTCTCATTTGTCACTCTGTCCTTCCACAAAATTTTCATCATTCTTCCCAAAAACCAGATCTTTTCATTTTTGAGTCTTTGCTCGTTTTGCTTTGATATTGTCCAGCACTCGCTTCCGTACGTCAGTGTGAAATTAATGCAGTACCGCGACTGGCACACAAAAGCTTTTCACGGTGCATCGGTATCTATGACAATAATGTGACAGCCCTCACCACTGAGCACATCTACAAGGAGAAGGTGCACAAGAAAGCAGCGTCCATCATCAAGGACTCCCACCATGCTCTCTTCACACTGCTACCGTCAGGCAGGAGGGACACACCACCGGGATACTACCCTACAACCATCGGCATCCACAGTCGTTGTGGATAACTTCACTCAACTCAACTCTGAACGGATTCCCAATCTAACGATTCAAGGACTCATCAACTCATACCCTCAGTACTTTAATTGCATAATGCATCTTCTTTTGCATATTGGGTGTTTGTCAGTCTTTGTTTAAATAGTTTGTCCATAAATGCCACAGCATTTCTTTGTTTCCCTTTAAATGTTCACTAGAAAATGATTCTCAAGATAGTATACGTATACTATGTATTGAGGAAATAACAAGATAGACAAAGGAGAATCGTTGTAAATGTTGTGTATTTGGATTTTCAGAAGGCCTTTGACAAGGAGTCACGCACGAAGCTGCTTAACAAGCCCATGGCATTACTGAAAAGATACTAGCATGGATAGAGCGTTGACATATACGTAAAAGGTTTGCTGAAAAAAGGCAGTGAGATAAAGGGTGTTTCATAGATTAGGTAGCAAACAGGATATTGTGAGTGGCAAGTTAAAATCGCAGATGCAAAGTGCTGAGTGAACGCAGAATCGTTTCCAGTGCTGATGAAGGATCTCAGCCCGAAAGATCGAATGTTTCTTCCCCTCCATAGATACTGCCCGACCCTCCGAGCTCCCCCAGCATCTGCACAGTCTCGTGTTTAAGATTTTAGAGTCACAATGAGGTTTGTTATCACTGACATGTCATGAAATGAATTATTTTGCAGCAGAACAGTACATTACATAGAAATACTGTAATAGGAAAAATCTACCAAAGGAATGAATTAAATTAGTGCAAAAAGGGGGCAGAATAGTGTGGTAGGGTTCTCCTGTTTATTAACCTTCAGAAATCTGTTGGCGGAGGGAAAGAAGCTGTTGTCAAAATGTTGAATGTGTGCTTTCAGCCTCCTATAGCATCTCTCTGATGGCAGTAATGAGAGGAGAGTAACAATTTTGTAGTGAGAGCAAAGAATAAACAGAGCAGATGAATTGCTTCATAAATACTACTTAATACTTATTCGCAGAAGAACAACGTGCAATCAAGAAAGCATCAGTTCTTCCTTAAGAAGCCGTCAAGCTCTGTGGACTGTGAATAAGTAAATTAGTGAGAAGTCACAAGAGATCTCCAGATGGTGGGGGTGGGGTAGCAGGAGGTGGGATGTGAGGCGAGGGCGGGGGGGGGGGAGGGGAGGGCGGGATGGCAAGTCACAGCGGGCCAAGACAGCTGTCAGTCGAGTCAGGTAGTGACAGATGGAAGATAGGGTGCTCAGGGAGAAACAGAAACAGCTGAATAAAAGGTTCAGAACTGGGACAGAGGCTGGAATTAGACAGTGGGATAAGCAGAGGGAATGAACATTAGAGCATATTGTAGAACGGTCAAGCCCTTTGGCCCACAATGTTGTGCAAGCTCTTTAACTTAGCCCAGGATCAACCCTTCCTTCTCGCACAGCTCTCCATTTTCCCATCATCTATCTGCCTTTCTCTTCACCTTCCGCCACCAAGCATGTCATCCATCATCAGGGACTCCCACCACCCAGGCCACGCTCTCTTCTCACTGCTGCCATCAGGATGAAGGTACAGGAGCCTCAAGACTCACACCACTGTGCTCAGGAGCAGTTATTACCTCTCAACCATCAGGTTCTTGAACCAGAGGGGTTACCTTCACTCACTTCACTTGCCCCATCACTGAAATGTTCCCACAACCTATGGACTCACTTTCAAAGCCTCGTCATCTCATGATCTCAATATTTATCGCTTATTTATGATTATTTCTGTCTTTGTGTATTTACACAGGTTGAACTGGTCTCTTACTGATTCTATTATGGTCATTATTATATTATGGATTTATTGAGAATGCTCGCAAGAAATTGAATCTCAGGGTTGTATACGGTGACGTGTATGTTCTCTGATAATAAATTTACTTTGAACATTTGAACTTTGAAACATCCCTAATGTTTGTGGGTTATTGTTAGCTGAGATTGACTGTGCATTCATTGTACGGTTGAGCGAGCTAGGACTGTTCCCTGGAGAACGGGAGGATGAGAGGTGACTTGAAAGAGCTGTACAAGATGATAAGAGGTATAGATCGAGTGGACAGTCAGAGACCCACACAGCAGTACCCCTCTCGTCCAACAACCGCACTGCTTTCTGAGCTGGTCTGCCTTTTCCTAGCAGGGAAATAGCCTCCGACACTTGGCTCAGTATGTTTTATTAGCACTGACGTACTCAGTGGCCATTGAGTTGCTCCCATATGATTGGCTGATTAGATATTTGCATGAACAAATACATAACAAAGCGAACACTGCGTGTATGCTATGAATTTTGTTGTTTTGCAGCAGCAGTACAGTGTAACACAATAAAAATTACTGTAAGTTACAATAGGAAATATAAAAAGTAAATAATTAGTGCAAAAGAGAGCAAAATAGTGAGGTAGTGTTTATGGGTTCATGGACCATTCCGAAATCTGATGCTGAATGGGAAGAAGCTGTTCCTAGAGCATTCAGTATGCGTCTCCAGACTCCTGTACCTCCTCCCAGCTGTCGTAAGGAGAAGAGGACATGTCGAGATGGAAGCCGCCTTTTTCAGGGAGTGCCTTTTGAAGATGCTCTTGATGGTGGGGAGCCTGGTGCCCCTGACGGAGCCCTCTGCAGTTTTTTCCGATCCTGTGCAGCGGCCCCTCAATACCAGGTGGTGATGCTACCAGTTAGAACGCTCTCCACAGTAATCTGTAGAGATCTGCTAGTGTCTTCGGTGACACGCCAAATCTCCGCAAACTCCAAATGAAATACAGTTGTTGATGGGCCTTCTTCTTAATCGCATCAATATGTTCAGAGTTCAAGGTTGCCAAAGTCACCAGAGATTCATTTTTTGCAGGCATTCACAGTAACTACAAGAAGCACAATAGAACCAATGAAAGACTGCTCCCCACAGGATACACAAACTGTGCAAATACAAAAGAAAAAACAATAATGATTACAAATAAGCAATAAATATCCAGAACATGAGATGAAGAGTCCCTGAAAGTGAGTACAGAGGTTGTGGGAACAGTTCAGTGATGAGGTGAGTGAAGTTATTCCCTCCGATTCAAAGGACTGGTGGCTGGGGGGTACTAACTGTTCCTGAACCTGGTGTGTGGGTCCTGAGGCTCCTGTACCTCCTTCCTGATGGCAGCAGTGAAAAGAGAGCACGACATGGATGGTGGGGGTCCCTGATGATGGATGCCGCTTCCCTGCAACAGCTCTCCGTGTAGGTGTGATCAATGGGGAGGGCTTTACCAGTGATGGTCGGGACCGTAGCCACTACTTTTTGTAGGATTTTCCATTCAAGGGCATTGGTGTTTCCATAGCAGGCTGTGATGCAGCCGGTCAATATACTCTTTACCATACATCTATAGAAGTTTGTCAAAGCTTTAGATGTCATGTCAAATCTTCACAAACTCCTGAGAAAGTAGAGATGCTGCTGTAATTGCACTAACATACTGGACCCAGGACAGATTTTTTTAAACAAAATATACTTTATTCACAATAAATTATTCACAATAAACCATTCAATAACGGACTACTCTACAGACATTACCATTACATTCTGCACAGTTCAACAGTTTCAGCCACTGACATGGCACTCTGCTGGTTCATACTGTACAATCATTGTTGAGGGGTACACCCCCCACCACCCAACCCCTCCCACTCCTATGGGAGAAGAACCCTTCCCCACCGGGCCCTTGTGGTGGCTGCACCAAGTTTCAGTGCATCCCTCAGCACGGATTCCTGCAGCTGAGAATGTGCCAGTCGGTAGCATTCCCCCACGGACATCTCCGTGTGCTGGTAGACCATCAAGTTTCGGGCCGACCAAAGAGCGTCTTTCACCGAGTTGATGATCTGCCAGCAGCACCGGATGTTGGTCTCGGTGTGCGTCCCCGGGAACAGACCGTAGATCAGAGAGTCCTCTGTAACGCAGCTGCTGGGGTGAACCTCGACACTGTCCCTTCCATCCTCCTCCACACCTTCTCTGCGAACCATAGTGTGCAAAGAGGTGGGTCACCGACTCCTCCTCTCTGCAGCCCTCCCGTGGGCAGAGGGGTGTGGAGACGAGATTCTGGGTGCACAGGAGGGATCGGACTGGGAGGGCCAGCCAGGCAACGCCTTGGTCCTGGACAGATACTCTGAAATGATAGCATGGAGGAATTTAAAGTTGCTGACTCTCTCCATGGTAGCACAGTAGCGTCATGATTAGCACAACATATTACAGTACCAGCAGCGTAGGGTCCAATTCACGCCACTGCTTGTAAGGAGCTTGTACATTCTCCCAATAACACGTGGGCTTTCTGTGGGTGCTCCAGTTCCCTCTCACTGTCCAAAGATCTACCAGCTGGTGGTTAATTGGCAGCTCTCAGCTGTGGCTTCAAGTAGCTGTTTGCATGAGACAGCAGCGACACCAGGACACAGCTTCAACAGGTCAGCTAAACCAGGTGGCCTCATAACCTAGTGAGATGGAGAGAGAGATGCCTGTCCTGGCATGGGAAGTCAGCTCCGGCGGACTGGGGGGGGGGGTGAAATCTACAACGGCCAGGAAGACAGTACGACAACACTCCACGGAGAGCGGCGGACGCGACAAGGCGCAGAAGACGTCACGGTCACACACTGCAACCAGAGAAGGCCCCAGATTGTGACGAATACTCGAACCAGTGAACCCAGGGTTCTGAGGTCGAGAGAGTGGAACTGACCCACTCTCCTGCACAGGTTTGCTGTCATCGCAGACATGACGGACAGCCACCATGAATGCCCGCAAGAAAAGAATCTCAGGGTAAGATTTGGACTTTCATTATAAAGTTACTTTGAACTTTGAGACCGGATTGGCAGATTTTGTTTTCCCTAGAGCGAAGGTGACCTTGAAAGTTTATAAAGTAATGAAGGACATAGATAGGGTAGATAGTCAATGTCTCTTTCCCAGGGTATGGGAACTGGAGGACAAGAGAGGAGAACAGTAGATGTATGGGCCTGTCCTGTAATGGAGTTAGAGGGAGGGAGCAAAGGGGCTTGTTTCATTGTTGCTTGTTGCGTTCTGTTGTTCTGGTATGCTGGCGACGGAATGTGTGGTGTCATTTGGGGGCTGCCCCCGGCACATCCTTAGGTTGTTAACACAAATGATGCCCGAAACGTTTATTCATCTCCACAGATGCTGTCTGACCTGCTGAGTTCCTCCAGCAGTTTTGTGTGTGCTGCTTTTCACTGTATGTTTCAATGCACGCGTGATAAACAAGTGAGTCCGAATCTTAACACCACTGCCTGATTCTCCTGGCCTCACTATTCACACAGCAAACCTCCAGGACAGAAACACTCCCATTTTCCAGTTACAACGTCCGGGTTTAGTCAGACACAATATCTGAGCTTTCGTCCAGGATACAGTCAGAACCCTGTAGATGGCTAATGATCTCAACTTCTTCTTCTAAGTTCACAGAGATGACTTTGGGGACAGAGCAGGGAGTGAGGGTTCAGTCGGGGGTTTAGGAACAGGAATGTGGGGGGCCAGATTCCAGGTTGGAGCGTTCCAAGGTCCGAAGTTTAGCAGCATGGATGGGTTGGACTCCAGGTTGATGATCGAAGGCCATTGATCCCAATGGATGGATGTTGGATCGGTAAGTACAATGGAGAAGGGCCAGCGAGGGCAAGGCCCAGTGACCCTCCATATCAGCAGGTCCTGGCTTCTTTAATCTGTCCATGCAGCCAGTCAATATACTCTCCACCACACATCTATAGAAATTTTGTCAAAGTTTTCGATGTCATGCCAAATCTTCACAAACTCCTAAGGAAGTAGAGGTGCTGCCATGCTGTGATTGCACTGGGCCCTGCAGAGGCCATCTTAAGTACTACCACCAAGGAATCTGAAATTGCTGACCCTCTCCGCCTCCGATGTGGAATGGTTCATAGACCTCTGGATTCCTCCTCCTGAAGTCATTTCCTTGGTCTTGCTGACATGGAGTAAGAGATAGTTGTTAAGGCAGTAATCAGCCAGAATTTCAGTCTCACTCCAATATGCTGTTTCAACACCACCTTTTTGTAGGCTGCCCCTACAGCCTTGGCCGCTAACACGAACTGCACATTTCACTCTATGTTTTGTTGTACTTGTGATAAATAAATGAACTGGAAAATAAAGTTGCTCACACCCTGATCGGGTAATACACCGCCATTCCTTCATTGTTATTGGGACTAAACCCCAGAACTCCCTCTCTGTGATGGGCACATGGAACACCCTGGTGGTAGAGGCAGATACATTGGGGGCATTTAAGAAACTCTTAGATAAGCACATGGATAATAGAAAAATGGAGGGTTATGCAGGAGGGAGGGTTTGATTGACCTTAGAGTAAGTTTGGTACAAATTTGTGGGACAAAAGGCCTGTACTGTACTGTAATGTCCTACGTTCTAACTATGGGATCACCTTCACCGCAAATTCCACAGCAGTTGAAGAAGGAAGCTCACACCAGCTTCACAAGGGCAGTTAAGGATATGCAATAAATTCCGCCTTTGCCAGCAACACAGACATCCCAATAAAATGGAAAGAAACAAGGATGGCTTTACTCTCCAAAGTGCTTTAGTATTTTAATGAGACACTTCACTTAACCCAGTACAAACTGGAAAGTTCCTCATGGTTGAGGCCCAGAAGTTGGAAAGAGTGATGCATGAATATTTTATGCAATGTGCAATCAGGCTCAAGACACAACACTTACCTTGAATTCGCCTTTGTAAATCACCATGTGGCTGAGCGTGGAAGAAATATCACTTGCTAAGGGAGGAACAAGCTCTCTGAAAAATGTCTAACTGGCGATCTATTTAACAAAAGACCAGGGGGCAGGTTCATGACTTACAAGGGCTACATTTAAAGAGAAGAACCATGTTTGGCAATCTGTGGCTGGGACACTGAGAAAGCCTTAAACAAATAATACGTGATTCATCAACCAAGGTTAAGTCAGTGACCATCAAGAAAATTAAGAAACAAATGTTTGACGATAATACCATTAGACCTAGGAGCAGAAGTAGGCCATTTAGCCCATCGAGTCTGCTCCGCCATTTCATCATAGCTGATCCATTTCCCTCTCAACCCCATTCTCCTGCCTTCTCCCTGTAGCCTTTCATGCCCTGACTAATCAGGAACCTATCAAATTCTGTCTTAAACTGGCCTCCACAGCTGCCTGTGGCAATGAATTCCATAGTTTTACTACCCTTTGATTAAAGAAATTTCTTCTCATCTCTGTTCTAAAGGGACATTCTTGAATTCTAAGGCTGTGCCCTCTGGTCCTAGACTCTCCCACTACAGGAAACATCCACTCCATCTAGATCTTTGAACATTCCATAGGTTTCAAAGAAATTCCCCCTCACTCTTCTAAATTCCAACGAGTACAGGCCTAAAGCCTTCAATCACTGCTCGTATGATAACCCTTTGATTTCCTGAATCATTCTCCTCTGAACTCTCTCCAATGTCAACACATCCTTTGAGGACCAAAACTGTTCATCTGTCTTTCAGTGAGATAGTACAGGAGGCTCAGTTAGGGAAAATACAAGAAAAGAGTCAGGCTATTTGGCTCACTGAATCTGCTTCACTATTAAATAATTTTCCTTCTTAACCCCAGTCTCCGGCCTTCTTCCTGTAACCTTTGACACCCTTATTAACCAAGAACCTCCCAACTCCACTTTAAATATTCCCAATGTCTTGGCCTCCACAGCTACCTGTGACAATAAATTCCACAGATTCACCACCCTCTGGCTAAAAACATACCACATCATCCAAATGCGAGAGAGAATATGATAGATGGAAATAAGGAAGGAATGAAACTTCTTGGATTTTTGTAAGGAGAAGTCATTCTATCATGAGGATGAGTTCAGCGAGCTAGGACTTTCTCTTTGGAGTGAAGGAAGATGACAGGTTACCTGATGGAGATGTACAAAATGATAAGTGACATAATAGAATGGACAGCCAAATACCTTTTCCCATTGTTGCAATGGCCAATGCCATGGGCCGTACTTTTGAAGCAATTGGAGAAAAGCATAGGGGAATGTCAGTGGTAGGTTTTATAGAGAGTGACGGCTTCATGGAACAGCCGACCAGGAGTGGTGGGATAAGGAGGGATGTTAGGTGAATTTAAAAAATTTTAGATAGGCACATGGATGATAGACAAACGGAGGCTCTGTGGGAGGGAATGTTAGATTGATCATGGAGTAGGTTAAAAGGTTGGCACAACATCAGTGGCCGTAGGGCTTCACTGAGGATCATCAAATTGTCATGGCGACGAGGCGTGTGACCTCCTGAGATCCCAAGAGCAATGTCACCCAGAGCTTAGTCTTCTGGTGCTTAGGTCCTGGTAGAGTGACCCATGGAGAGGTTCCAGGCAAAGAGTGACCTCAACTGTGGAGCTGGTGAAAACTGATGAGTGGCGGTGAAGGCAGAGGAAGGCTGAAGCAGCGAAGGGTCCCCAGTTGTTTTGCATTCCATGCCACTGGACCCTGACCCCAATCTGTCAAGCACTGTGTGGTGGCTCTGGTGCATCAGCCTCCCACATGAAACAAAGTCACACAGAAGCTTTCTCCATTAAGGGAATAACCCCTTGGGAGAACATCACACCCAACTCTACTACTGCTAATGGCCAATTTCTCCATTCCGATGTCTGGTCTGAACAACAACTGAACCTCTTGACCATGCCTGCATGCTTCATGCATTGAGTTGCTGCCACATGATTGGCTGATTTGATATTTGCTTTAAGAATCAGGTGTATGTAAGAAATTGGCCGTTAGCAGTAGTAGAGCTGGGTGTGAGTATCTCAGAAACTCTCTGGATGATTTTATTGTTTTTCACACCATTCTCCGTAAACTTCAGAGACTGTCGTGCGTGCAAATCCCTGGAGATCTGAGATACTCAAACCACTTCGTCTAGCACCAACAATCATTCCATGGTCAAAGTCACTTGGATCACATTTTTTTCTCTATTCTGATGATATCGGCGAAAACACCTTTCTTGTTTTTGTGCATCGGTGTCTCCTGCCTGATGGTAGAAAGTCAAAGAGGATGCTGGATGGATGGGTGGGATCCTTGATAATACTAAGGGCCCTGCATACACAGTGCTCCTGATAAATGTCTCTGATGGATGGTAGGTAGACCCCTATGATCCTCTCACTTGTTCTCATAGTCCTTTGTAGGGACTTGCGGTCCGATGGTTGACTGCTCCCGTCCCAGACGGAGATGTAACTTGTCAGGACGCTCTTAATTGTGCTCCTGTAAAACACAGTTAAGTTGGCAGTGGGGGTGGGGCCTTGCTTGCCTCAATCTCCTTAGGAAGCGGAGGTGCTGATGCACCATCAATAACTCTCTCTGAGACGTAAAGGCGAGATATCGGCTTTTATTGACTGGAAGAAGGAACAAGCAGTGAGTGACCACCATACAACATCCTGGAGACTGAGAGGCCGGGCTCAGACCTCGATCGCCTTTATACAGGGGTCTGTGGGAGGAGCCGCAGGAGCAGTCAGCAGGGGGCGTGTCCAGACAGGTATATGTAGTTCACCACAGGTGCTGCTGTACCTTTTTGTTCAGGGGGGTGGTATTGAGCTCGCAGGAATCTGGTGTATTTAACTCTCTCTACAGAGGAGCCATGTATTCCCCGAGGGGGATGGTTTGTCTGCACCTTCCTCAAGTCCACAATGACTTCCTTTGTCTCCTCCAGCTTCAGGCTCAGGTTGTTGTTCTTCTCACACCAGTCACTTCACTTCCTCTCAATACTCTGTCTCATCATCGGGCTTGATAAGACCAACCACTATTGTATCATCCACAAACTCGATGGCACGATTTGAGCTGGATCCTGTGACACAGTCATGTGTCAGCAGTGTGAACGGCAGCAGGCAAAGCGCACAGCCCTAGGGAGCTCCAGTGCTCAGTGTAATGGAGCCAGACAGGGACGGACTGTGGCCTTACTGTTAAGAAGGCCAGGATCCAGTGGCAGAGGGAAGTATTGAGACTCAGCGAGGACAGTTTCCCTACCAGTTTTTGGGGTATGATGGTGTTGAACGCTGAAGTGGTCTATAAATAGCAGCTTGGCATACGAGACCCCATCTCCCAGGTGGAACAAGACAGAGGCTGTTGCATCGTCAGCGGATACGCGAACTGGAAAGGGTCCAATGTAGCCGGGAGAAAGGCTTTAATGTGCTCCGTGATCAGCCACTCAAAGCATTTCATAACGGTTGATGTAAATGCTACCGGATGATCATCATTTAGGCAGGTTACGGTCACCTCCTTTGGCACTGGAATGATGGTTGCTGCCTTGAAAACCAAGGGTACAATAGATAGCTCCAGAGGGATGTTGAATATATCTGTCAGCACCTCAGTCGCCGGGCTGTGCAGTCTTTCAGAACCCGACCTGGTATATTATCAGACCCACTGCTGTGCATGAGTTCACCATGGCCGGGTCCGTCCTCACCTCAGCCTCATCCAAACAGAGTGTCTGTTCCCCTGAGGAGAGGGGTGCCTCCATCAATACTTCGCTCTGTGCATCAGACCGGGTGGAGACGACATTCATCCTCTCAGGGAGTGAAGCATCCTGGTCACCGACACGCAGGGTAGACTTGTAGTCTGCCACAGGCGCCTCATGTCTCCGGTATGGCAGAAGTGACTAAATTCTCTGAGAATGCTCCCATTTTGCCTTCCTGGTGGACAGTTTTTGCTTCCGAGAGCTGTCACATCACTCGATCCAAGGGCCTCATCACGATCCCTCAGCCTGGCATGGACCTCTGCAGTAGGCCACTGCTTCCGATTTGCCCTCACCCAACGTGTTTCCTGATGGTAACGTCCTCAGTACACTTCCCACAGAACCCACGTACTTTTCCATGTTAACATGATTCCATAGATAGCAGCCTCCCTGAAGGCAACAGTAACTCAAATAACCAGGCATTACAACAGAATAGCATCTAACAACACACAACACATTGGACCTTGAAGAGGCTTTGCTACAGCACCAGAGAACCACGCCACAGTTTCCCTCCTGTACCTAATAAAGTGGCTACTGAGCAGATATTCTCTCGATCTGATGAGCCGAGGGTGAGATTGAATAAAATCACCCACTACGCAAGAAGGTTTAGTGCAGTATCCATTTACTTTCTACGCCCCAGGAAACATTGCAGCCTTCCCGACAATAATCAGCTGACCCAGCACAATCCAGTCCGCCTGTGAAGCAGAGAGGGCCATCAGAATCGATTGCAGACAGCCCGGCCAGAACTGTCTGCACGCCAAGATCTAAATAATGAATGGAATGGAGAAGTTTCTTTTTAAAGCAAAAGAGATACTGGATGCAGATACCCCCATCATTTACTGCTCATTCCTAGCTGCCCTTGCACCAGGGATGCAGCACTCTAAGGAAACACGGATGTGGCCAGGTTGGCCAAGAACAGCACATTTCCTTCCCTGAAGGACATTAAAGAAACCAGGTGGGTTTCTCTGACAGTCCAGTAACTCAGTGGTCACCATGGCTGAAATTAATATGCATTTTTATTTTTTAAAAACAAACCTAGCGCTAGTTCCACCCTCAACAGCTCTCATCTCCTCAGCCATCGGATTTCTATATGGTCCATATTCCTCTCTGGCAATATTTCATTTTATTGGAACTATGAGAAACTTATGTCTTCCACTGTACTGCTGCCACAGGCAACTTTCATGAACATGTCCGTGATAATAAATAATAAATTTTAACTCCTTACTTCACCCACACATCATTCCCCAAAATAAACAATACAAAATATCAGATGATGAAGGGTCTCAGCCCAAAACATCGACTCTTTATTCCTCTCCATAGACCGCTGCCTGACCTGCTGAGTATTTTGTGTGCAATATGATGAATGTGAGTTGCTGGTTAAGTGGACTGATCACACTTTGTAGCACAAGTTTCTGTAACATCTGGTTTACCGTTCCTTCTCACTTTACCTCCTCCTGCCCGCTGGCCCTCAGCTCCCGGTACTCGGCTGATCTGCGTCCTCTCACTTGGTCCTGAAGGGCGCAGATTCTGGCTAGTTAGCAGATCACCAGCAGGGTGACAGATTATTCTCCACGAGTGGCCTCTGCATCCCTCCAAGCAAGGGAGGGTCTTGCTCTCCACCCAACTTCAGCACAACTACTGAACCTAGGACAACGTAAACCAAACAACACAAAATACAAACCCAAGAAATAACCACAAAGAGCATGCAAGGCTCCAGAGGTCAAGTCATCGGGTATAGTTAACATGGAGGTTGATAAGCTCGTTTAGTAAGGGTGTCACATGTTACAGGGAGAGGGCAGGAGAATGGGATTGAGAGGGATACCAAATCAGCCATGATAGAATGGTGAATCAGGTCAATGGGCTGAATGGCCTGAAGCTGCTCCTATGTCTTATGAAAATTATAAGAGGTCCAGAGACATTATTGGTCACCTGTTAGGTCCTTAAGGTTACTGAAGCTGGGGGTGCTAGTGGGGATAAGCTCCCATTACCTACTGTATTAAATGTTCCCAATGGTGTGTGTTCAAATAGCCTCTGACAACCAAGTCCAGCTCCTGGCCTTCACGTGTGGCTTAGCTACTAAGCCAGGTGGAACCATTTCTACTGACAGGAGACGGGCCAAAGGCGGGATACTGGTGCATAAATCAATCACTTTGGGCAGATGGGGCAGTTGGCAGTTCATCGAGGAGAAGGAAAACTCCGATCTCAAACCTCCGCTGCCTTACAGCCACACCCACTCACAGGGAAGGCTTCAGGTGTAAACTTTGAGGGAAAAACCCAGAGCTGGAGTCGTAAGGCAGTCCTACGTTGAGTTCAACTCTGACTGGCAACTCCTGAGACACTGCTGGTACCAAGCTGTATCAATCCCTGCTGTTCCTATGGGTTCATCAGATGTGTGGAGAGGGGGAGCTTGCTACCTGGGCAACAGCTTGCTCTCCGTATCGTACTGCCCTGGCTTGCGTATCATGCAGACAACTGGGATGCGACATCCATGGCCAACCCCTGACACGGTCAATGGAGGCCTCACTTGTGGCCAGACCTCAAATTCTGGGGATCTGTAAACATTGCCAGCAATTTGTCCTGGCCTAGTCGGAGCAATACATCATGGGTACAGGCCCCTCGGCCTAACCAGTCCATGACGGTCACGTTGTCCATCCAGCTGGTCCCAACTTGGCCCGTATCCCTCCAAGCCCCACCCCTCCATGTGCCTAAGTGCTTCTGAAATGATGCTACTGTACCTTGCCCAACCCCTCACTGGCAGCTCGTTCCATGTATTCACCAGTCACCCCGTGGAAAAAGTTGCTCTTCAGATCCCTTTTCAAGTTCTCCTCTCTCACTGTAACCCTGGGCTCTCTAGTTTTGGACTCCCATACCCTGGGGAACAGTCTGTTACCACCTACCTTATCAATACCCCTCGTAATTTTAAACATTTCTGTAGGGTCGCCCTTCTTTCTCCTGCACTCCCAGCTTGGCCCACCTCTCCCACCAACTCAGACCCTCCAGTCCTGGCCACAGCCTGGCTTCACAAAACATTTTCCACTACTCTTTCCAGTTGAACCACATCTTTCCTACAACAGGACAACCAAGAGAGTGCACAATACTCCAAGTCTGGCCTCGCCCAGCACATTAACAACTGCAACATAATGTCCCTGCTCCCATATACAATGTCCTGACTGATGAAGGCCAACATGCCAAGTCTATCTGTGACATCATTTTCAATAAACTATGCACTTCTGCTCCCATGTACCTCTGTTCCATTACACTCCCTTATACCCCACCATTCACAGTATAGTCCCTGACTGGTTTGACTTTCCAGAATGCACTACGTCGCACTTGCCTCTGTCTAAAATCCATTTGGCATTCCTCAGCCCAATTCCCTAACTGATCAAGATCCCTGTAGTCTATAATCACTTTCTTCTCTATCAACAACATCTGCTAATTTTGCATCAATCGCAGATTTACTGATCAAGCCTTGTGCCTTGGCAATACGCCAAGAAAAAATGAGGTATGAAGGTAAACTAGTCAAGAATATAAAGGAGGATAGTAAAAGCTTCTTTAGGTATGTGAATAGCAAAAAAATAGTTAAGACCAAAATTGGGCCATTGAAGACAGTAACGGGTGAATTTATTATGGGGAACAAGGAAATGGCAGATGAGTTGAACAGGTACTTTGGATCTGTCTTCACTAAGGAAGACACAAACAATCTCCCAGATGTAATAGTGGCCAAAGGATGAACTGAAGGAAATTTATATTAGGCAAGAAACGGTGTTGGATAGACTGGAGCTTAGAAGAACAAGGAGGATCTCAATGAACATAGAACATAGAAAAGTACAGCACATTACAGGCCCTTCAGCCCACAATGTTGTGCCGACCCTCAAACCCTGCCTCCCATATATCCCCCCACCTTAAATTCCTCCATATATCTGTCTCGTAGTCTCTTAAACTTCACTAGTGTATCTGCCTCCACCACTGACTCAGGCAGTGCATTCCATGCACCAACCACTCTCTGAGTGAAAAACCTTCCTCTAATATCCCCCTTGAACTTCCCTCCCCTTACCTTAAAGCCATGTCCTCTTGTACTGAGCAGTGGTGCCCTGGGGAAGAGGTACTGGCTGTCCACTCTGTCTATTCCTCTTAATATCTTATACACCTCTATCGTGTCTCCTCTCATCCTCCTCTCCAAAGAGTAAAGCCCTAGCTCCCTTAATCTCTGATCATAATCCATACTCTCTAAACCAGGCAGCATCCTGGTAAATCTCCTCTGTATCCTTTCCAATGCTTCCACATCCTTCCTATAGTGAGGCGACCAGAAGTGAACACAGTACTCCAAGTGTGGCCTAACCAGAGTTTTATAGAGCTGCATCCCCTCTCTTCATCCCCTGTCCCATCACCCACCCTTCCCCTCACCTGATCTCTTTCCTCTTCCTTCTTATTCTGGCACCTTCCCCTTCCTCTCCAGTCCTGATGATGGCTCGAGGGCCACAATTTTGGTACTTATTCTTCATAGATTATTGCAGGACTTGTATGTGTCCAGGACAGAGAACTGGTACCAAAGACTCTACCCACCCTGCAAATTGCGTTTTCCACAGCTCCCTCTGGAAACTGCCATAGGGCTATTTAAACAAAAACTTCACACCGTCTTCCGACAGGCAGTTGATCAGATCAACCGTTCCGGTTAGCACCCCACCCTCCTCTATCTATTACTACACTGTAAACACTTGTTACAACACTGTCTGTATTCTGGTATTTATGTACCTTGCACATTTTATTCCACATTCGTACCCTAACTTTATCTTCTATACAATACTTTATCGCCATTGAGGGTGGCGGAGTGGAGAGACGTCGCTACCAAAGACACCCCTTCCCTCCACTATCCGCAGGCCACTCTTGGGCAAGATGTAGCATTTGCTTTGCCACCCAATTAGGGTCACGTGAAGCCATGGGAGCAGGAGGTGGATGGTTGTATGAGCAGCCGGTGCAGATCACAAATTCTGGTCTTGCCACCACTGCTGCCAGGCAGACTGTCTCTGAAGAGTACTGATAATGGCTGCAGTCACCCGTCTTGTAAAGACACTGCCCAGAAGAGGGCAATGGCAAACCACTTCTGTCGAAAAATTTGCCAAGAACAATCATGGTCATAGACCATGGTCACCTACCTCATACGACATGCCACGTATCGATGACGATGATTGCTCAATGCTGTTTTTTGTTGCATGTTGCACTCTGACCAACACACCGCACAATACACTGAATCATAGAGAAGTACAGCACAGAAACAGGCCCTTCAGCCCATTTAGTCCATGCTGAGACCATTAGACTGCCTTCTCTCATCAACCTCCATATCCTTACCATCCATGCACCTATTTAAACTTCCCTTAAACTTTGAAATCCTGCTCGCAGGCAACACTTGTGTTGACTGCTCACTCCTCACTCTCACAACTCTCTGAGTGAAGAAGTTTCCCTAATATTCCCCTTAAACCTTTCACCCATAACCCATGACCTCTGCTTGTAGTCCAGTGGAAAAAGCCTCATAATCTTGTATACCTCTATCAAATCTCTTCCCAATCTTCTACATTCTAGGCAATACCTTCCTAATCTTTTCAATCTTTCTTCTTAACTCAGGTGCACCAGACCCAGCATTATCCTTGTAAATTTCTCTGAACTCTTTCGACCTTGTTTACATCTTTCCTGTATGTTGGTGAACCGCACTCAGTACTCCAAAACAGGCCTCACCAGTGTCTGATACAACTTCAACATAACGTCCCATCTCCTGTACTCAACACTTTGATTTATGAAGGCCAATGTGCTTTCTTTCTTTTCCACTTGAGATGTAATTTGAATTGTGGACCTGTATTCCGAGATCCCTTTGTTCTACCACACGCCTCAATGCCCTGCCACTCACCATGTAAGACCTATCCTGGTTGGTTCTACTGAAGTGCAAAACCTCACACTTGTTGGCATTAAATTCCATCTGCCATTTTTCAGCCTCTTTTTCCAGCTGATGCAGATCTGACTGCAAGCCAAGATTGCCTTCCTTGCTGTCCATTACATCCCCAGTCTTAGTTTCATCCACAAATTTGCTGATCCAGTTAACCACATAATCATCCGGATTATTGATATGGATGACAAACAACAACAGACCCAGCACCAATCCCTGTGGCACTCCACTAGTCACAGCCTCCAGACAGAGAGGCAACCGTCTACTACCACTCTCTGGCTTCTCCCACAGAGCCAGTGTCTAATCCAATTCACTACCTCATCCTGAATGCCAAGGCAACTGAACCTTCTTGAGCAACCTTCCACGCAGGACATTGTCAAATGCCGTATTAAAGGCATTTAATCGAAGGGACAGAGCTTAGGATAATGGTGACTCCTTTGCTTGCATCTTCAGAAGCAGCTCTTTTTCCATCTTTAATATCTTTTTCCCTTTTCAGGGTTCTTTTGAATACCCTGACCTGGACTGACATGCTGACTTCAATTCCTTGTGGAAGTGGGACCTGCTTTCACGACCGGCCGCTCTTCGATGTGCCGAGGATGCAGCCTGCAAGACCAGAGCACTTCAGGGTGCCGGAATTCCGTGGCTCTGGAGGGCAGGCAGATTCGAGGTCGGTAATGCGTCGTGGGAGTACACAGAAGATAGTAAGCAGGGAGCTGGCTGCTGGCAGTGCCCAGAGACCCGAGTTCGGAAAAAGTGATGCAACAGACTTTTAACATCCTGAATCAGCGAGTTGTTTTGTTATGTCTCCCCTCTTGCTGTGAATTGAGGACACCGTTTTTCCCCTTATTACCATTATTTCCCTTATTAGGAAGGGAAAGAGCCTGGGGTATGTCGAATTACCAGGTGAACGATTAGTCTTTGGGATACTGCAAGTCTGTGTCTTTATTGATGCTTTGCTGCATGCGTGAGTGTTCGGTGGAGGGTGCCAATGCTTGTTTTGCTGGTAGGGGGAGTTGTTGCTTTGCTGCTGCTTGTGCATGGGAGAGGGGAGCTGGAGGGATTTGGGGTTCTAACCTTTAACTGTCATTCACTCTTTGGGGCTCTCCTCTGTTTTTGTGGATGTTTGCAAAGAAGAAGAATTTCAGGACGTACATTGTATACATTTCCCTAACATTAAATGTACCTATTGAAACCTAAAGTCCATGTAGACAACATCCACTTTCCTGGTAACTTCCTTGAAAACCTCCATAAGATTGGTTAGAGATTACCTACCACGCTCAAAGCCATGCTGACCATTCTTAATCGGTCCATGTCTATCCAAATTCTTATATATCTGGTCTCTTAGAATACCTTCCAATAACTTTTCCGTAACTGATATCAGAAACACTGGCCTATAATTTTTTTGGTTTCTGTTTAGAGCCTTTTTAAACAGTGGAACAAGATTGGCTGTCCTCCAATCCTCTGGTACCTCTCCTGTCGCTAAGGATGTTTTAAGTATCTCTGCAATTTCTGCACCCATCTCCCTTAGAGTCCGAAGGAGCAACTTTTCAGGCCCTGGGGATTTATCCACCATGATTTGCCTCAGGGTAGCAAACTCCTCCACCTGTGTAATCTGTGTGGAGTCCATGAAGTTGACGTTGCTTTGCCTCACTTCTGTAGACTCTGTATCCTTCTCCCAAGTAAATACGGATGCAAGGAATGCATTTAAGATCTCCCCCACCTGTAGAATCCCTGGGGGGGGGGGGCGGGGGTCTCCTTCACCTTGTCTGCTAGGGCAATTTCATGCCTTTCTTTAGCCCTCCTGATTTTACTTGATCTAATATTGGGAAATGAACTCGGTCAGGTGTCAGATCTCTCAGTGGGAGAACATTTTGAAGATAGTGATCACAATTCTATCTCCTTTACCACAGCATTGGAGAGGGATAGGAACAGACAAGTTAGGAAAGTGTTTAATTGAACTAAGGGGAAATATGAGGCAGGAACTTGAAAGCATAAATTGGGAACAGATGTTCTCAGGGAAATGTCTGGAAGAAATGTGGCAAATGTTCAGGAGATATTTGCATGAAGTTCTGCATGCTTACTTTCCAATGAGACAGGAAAAGGATGGTAGGGTACATGAACCATGGTGTACAAAGGCTGTTGTAAATCTAGTCAAGAAGAAAAGCCTATGAAAAGTTCAAAAACCTAAGTAATGATAGAGATCTAGAAATTATAAGGCTAGCAGAAAGGAGCTTAAGAAGGAAATTAGGAGAGCCAGAGGGAGCCATGAGAAGGCCTTGATGGACAGGATTAAGGAAAACCCCAAGGCATTCTTCAAGTATGTGAAGAGCAAGAGGATAAGATGTGAGAGAATAGGACCAATCAAGTGTGACTGTGGGAAAGTGTGTCTGGAACCAGAGGAGATAGCAGAGGTACTTAATGAATACTTTGCTTCAGTATTCACTACGGAAAAGGATCTTGGCGATTATAGGGATGACTTACAGTGGACTGAAAAGCTTGAGCATGTAGACATTAAGAAAGAGGATGTGCTGGAGCTTTTGGAAAGCATCAAGTTGGATAAGTCACCGGAACCAGATGGGATGTATCCCAGGCTACTGTGGGAGGTGAGGGAGGAGATTGCTGAGCCTCTGGTGATGATCTTTGCATCATCAATGGGGACAGGAGAGGTTCCGGAGGATTGGAGGGTTGCTGATGTTGTTCCCTTATTCAAGAAGGGGGGTAGAGATAGCCCAGGAAATTATAGACCAGTGAGTCTTACTTCAGTGGTTGGTAAGTTGATGGAAAAGATCCCGAGATGCAGGATTTATGAACAATTGAAGAGGCATAATATGATTAGGAATAGGCAGCATGGCTTTATCAAAGGCAGGTCTTAGCTTACAAGCCTGATTGAATTTTTTGAGGATGTGACTAAAGACATTGATGAAGAAAGAGCAGTAGATGTAGTGTATATGGATTTCAGCAAGGCATTTGATAAGGTACCCCGTCATATTGAGGAAGTAAGGAGGCATGGGATCCAAGGGGACATTGCTTTGTGGATCCAGAACTGGCTTGCTCACTGAAGGCAAAGAGTGGTTGTAGACGGGTCATATTCTGCATGGAGGCCGGTGACCAGTGGTGTGCCTCAGGGATCTGTTCTGGGACCCCTACTCTTTGCAATTTTTATAAATAACCTGGATGAGGAAGTGGAGGGATGGGTTTATAAATTTGCTGATGACACAAAAAGTTGGGGGGTATTGTGGATAGTGTGGAGGGCTGTCAAAGGTTACAGTGGGACAATGATAGGACACAAAATTGTGCTGAGAAATGGCAGATGGAGTTAAACCCAAATAAGTGTGAGGTGGTTCATTTTGATAGGACAAATATCATGGTGGAATATAGTATTAATGGCAAGACTCTTGACAGTGTGGAGGATCAGAGGGATCTTGGGGTCCGAGTCCATAGGACACTCAAAGCTGCTGCACAGATTGACACTGTGGTTAAGGCATTGGTCTTCATTAATCATGGGATTGAATTTAGGAGCCAAGAGGTAATGTTGCAGCTATATAGGACCCTGGTCATACCCCACTTGGAGTACTGTGCTCAGTTCTGGTCGCCTCACTACAGGAAAGATGTGGAAACCATAGGAAGGGTGCAGAGGAGATTTACAAGGATGTTGCCAGGATTGGGGAGCATGCCTTATCAGAATATGTTGAGTGGACTTGGCCTTTTCTCCTTGGAGCAACGGAGGATGAGAGATATACAAGATGATGAGAGGCATTGATCGTGTGGATAGTCAGAGCCTTTTTTCCCAGGGCTGAAGTGGCTAGCATGAGAGGGCACAGCTTTAAGGTGATTGGATGTAGGTACAGAGATATTAGGGGTAAGTTTTTAAAATGTAGGGAGTGGTGAGTGTGTGGAATAGGCTGCCAGCGACTGTAGTGCAGGCGGATACGATAGGGTCTTTTAAGAGACTGCTGGATAGGTACATGCAGCTCAGAAATATAGAGGGCTATAGGTAACCCTAGGTAATTTCCTGGGTAAGGACATGTTCGGCACAACTTTGTGGGCAGAAAGGCCTGTAGGGTGCTGGAAGTTTTCTATGTTTCTATAATATACATATTTAACTAGCTATTTTTAGATAAGTACTGCAAAGAGAGATTAAAAAGAGGGAGTGTACAGGGTGTATTGTCCATTCAGAAATCTGATCAGTGGGGAAAGAAGCTATTCCTAAAACGTCAAGGCTCCTGTACCTCCTCCTTGGTGGTAGCAATGAGAAGAGGGCATGTCCTGGGTGATGGGGGTCCTTAATGATACATGCCACCGTTTTGAAGATGCCTGAATGCTGGGGAGGCTAGTGCCCAAGATAAGGCTGGTTGAGTTTACAACTTTCCACAGTTTTTTCCAGTCCCGTGTGCGACGAGTGTAAATGGTTGATGTCGATGATGGTTGATGGTTGATGTCGATTGGGCGTGACAATGTGTTTGTTTCATGATAACTCACAGCTAACCTCAACATTAAAACACAAAGGTCAGGTACGTGGATAGGAAAGGTTAATAGTGAGACAGATACATGGATAGGAAAGGTCAGCAGGGGTCAGGAACATGGATAGGAAAGGTCAGCAGAGGTCAAGTACATGGATACACCTTGACTATGCACAACAATGAAGAGAAACTTGTTTCAAACATCCCTCTCTTAAGACCATTAAATATAAGGACCCATTATCTCAACATGCATTAAACATATGCCCAATGCCACCAATCCCTCAACACAAGATCATAAGACATAGGAGCAGAAGTAGGCCATTTGGTCCATCTAGTCTGTTCTGCTATTCCATAATGGTTGATTTATTATCCCTCTCAACCCCATTCTCCTGCCTTCTCCGCATAACTGTTGATGTCTTTACTAATCGAGAACCTATCAACCTCCGATTTATGACTTGGCCTCCACAGCCATCCGTGGCAATAAATTCCTCAGATTCACCACAGTCTGACTAAAGAAATTCCTCACACCTCTGTTCCAAATGGACACCCTCCTATCCTGAGGCTGTGCCCTCTGATCCTAGTCTCCCCCACTATAAGAAGCATCCTCTCCATGTCCACTCCATCTATCTAGACCATCAAATGATCCTTACACATTAACCCTTACGTTCCCAGAATCATTCTCGTAAACCTCCTCTAGACTCCAATGCCAGCACATCCTTTCAGAGATAAGGGGCCCAGAACTGTTCACAATCCACCGTGCAGCCTGATCAACAAAGCCTCAGCATCACCTTGATTTTATATTCCACCCTTCTCAAGATTTAACATTGTTTAATATCATTTCCAGCATAGAAGTGTAAAGGAGAACAAAATAATTGTCACTCCAATTCAGTGCAGCACAAAAAAAACAATAAATATACAGCCCTGTGCAAAAGTCTTAGGCGCATCTAAAAATATTCTGGAAAGCAAAGATAATGAAAAGTTTCTAAATAACTGAAGAAATACAATAAAGGGCAATAAACAGTTGAAAACTAAATCAACTGTCTCTCTTGCTTCTGTCCCGCCAGCTAATCCCAGACAGCCTCGATGATGGTGGGATCAGGGCTCGGTGAGACCACACCAGCTGAAACCATACAGAAAATCTAGGGTGCTGAAGAATTTTGCGCAGTTCTGCAAGTAGCTCTATACATAGATTGACTTATGTCTGTACATGAGGTGACTGACAGGAAATGACAAGGTAGTGGCAGTTGGGGGTGTGGAGGGGTTGATCAGCCGTACTGCTTGGGGAAAGGAACTGTTTTACAGTCCGGTGAAGCATTCACTTTCCTTTCAACCAACCCAACTTGCAAGTTAACTGGTCAGTGCTGTAGAGACTGACAACTGCAGGCCTTGGCAGAAATTACCCTGTAGGAACTTCCCTAATCGTCAATATTTTATCTGTTATGTGACCTCAGGCTTTCCTGAATCTCCGGCATCATACAGCAACTCCTCTACCAGTACCACTGCTGAAGCAAAGCATTAATTTAGTTGATCTGCTGTGGTATTAAACTCAAAAACTGCACTGTAATGTTTCATCTAGTTCCTCTGCCAAAATATCCTGACATCAGCGTCGTACAAAAGGGGACTTTCTGAGATTAATTGTAGAGCAACATGATCACAACTCCAACAGCTGCCACAATATTAGC